>NC_060272.1:108488785-108600648 GCF_021613505.1 Equus quagga
CATTAAAGACCCACCACCTTAAGAAAGATAAGTCGCCTCACAGGAGTGAGTACAGGAGATCTTGACTAATTCGTCTTTCCGAACTTTTCTACTTCCCTTCAAAACTTTGGACTTGTATTTCCAACTGTCAGATATCTCCACCTAGGTATGTTTTGGATGCATTTCAAATGCAGTACAGCTCAAACGGAACTCAATGCATTTTCCCAACTTGCTTTCTCTTCTAGTTCAGTTAAGAGCATCACCATCTACCCAAGACATCCAAGTTTCCCAAACTAGAAACTTGGGAATTATTCCCAGCCTTCCATTTTCCTCATCCCTCATATCCACATTCTCCAAGTCTGATAACCTTGACTGTCTAGAATACTCTGGAATCTACCCTTTCTTCTCTTACTCACTGCCACAAAGTTCACCAAAACGGGCACAATTTGCCTCTACACTAAGCTTTCTGGCAACATCTCCCCCCTCTTCTCCCTGTCCCTTAGTTTTTCCCTGAGGCATCCTTCCACATTCCTTCTGCTGTCTTTCCAAATGCATTTTTAATCTTGTCAGTGGACTCCTTAAAAACCTTAGTTTCTCCCTCGGGCCACAAAATCTACTGCTTTGAATGCTAATCTTCACACTCTGCCCTTCTCTATTTAGTCAACCTTTCTCTGATATGCAATCTCTTCTGACCTGTAAAAATGCATACCTTCTGTCTTTGGTTAAGCACTCTCTCCTCTTTGGGCATTCTCTGCTTATCTAAATCCTCTCCATAAGAACAGCATGAAAATATTTTATTGTGTACTGCCAAGGGATAGGCACTGTGCTAAACACTTTACATTCATTAGATGTTATAAGCATCATTTTACATTGAGGAAATTGAAGCAAATAATTTGTCCAAGGTAACATTTTAAGTAAACAGCAAAACTGGGATTACAGTTCAGGTATCTCAATCCATGAACTGAACATTTAAATGCTGCCCCCATTACAATATACCATCTAACTCAAGTTGTACCCCTATCCTTAAGCTCCTAGATCATTCTAGTCCCCCTTCTCTCATTTCTAATTGCTGTCTTAACCAACAGCAGACTGTTTAGTACTAAATTATTCTTTAATATTTTCATTTTTCCGAATCTTATCTGAACTAGCTTGTAAATTCTTTGTGAGCAGGGAATTTATAAAAAAGAAATTCTTAATGTTTCCCCACAAGGGCATAGCATATCCTTATAACAGCAAATAGCTAACCCTTGTTGGAGCTGGTAATAAATGTGCTTTACCAAGCTTCCTCATCGCATTTACACATGTAATGAATACTCAATATTTGCTTTATTTAATTCAGGAGCAGCCAAGACAAATTAGAGGATAGAAGGTAAAATTTTCAGCAAAGGCAGAGTCCCGAAATGTGTAGTAGAGCGCTCCATTTTTTCTGTCCCTTCCGTGTTGGACCATCGTTTTCTTATGATACTATTGAACTTCTCTGTACTTGTTTAAATTCGTTATTACAAAAATGCTGCGGTATCTTTATGGTAATACTTAGCACCGGTCTAAACATTCAAGATACAGATTTTGACAAATATGAAGTCCAAGTTCTATTTTTCTACTTTCATATGCTCTCTTTCTTTTTATGAAGACATATTTTCATTTAAATAAGGCCACTGTTAGGTAATGCTGCGCTGGGCCCATTTCTGAGAATTTATTCCTAGTAGCATCTTTGGGGTTCTTTCTTCGGAGCTGTCTAGTTCTGCAGCCTTTGACGGTGTTTTCCATGACCCCGCAGTCTCTTAGGCCCGAGGCGCAAGATCACGGAAGGGCCGCAAACGGAAACGGCCGGCTGTGGAGCGGCCCTCCGAGCGGCACCGCTACCTCAGCGGCCGGAGATCCGGCTGTGAGCGCGGCGGGCCCGAGGGCGATCCCAGCAGGACCCGCGGCCTGTGCGCCCGGGGCCGCCACCTCAGCCCAGCGGCGGGAAACCCCAGGAAGTGGGTTTCCGCGCGAAGGCAGCATTTGGGCCCGGCGGGAAACGAGTTCGCGAAGCAGGAGGATCCCCGGGGCCTTCCCTGGCGGCCAGCCCCGCCAGGCCGCGTGGCGGGCAGTGTCCGGCTGAGCGGGGTGGAGCGGGCTCATTTCCTTATGTGCTTTCTCAGAAATTTAGGCCGCGCTCGCCCGCACTCCTTTTCATGATCATTCAAGTGCACGTCAGTTTCTAATTTTTCGTGTGTTGTTGAGACTACAGAACCGTATCCGCTAGGCCTGAGGAGGCGTCCGCCCCCTGCGGCCAAAGGAAGACCAAAACGGCAACCGGTGTGGGCGGCCTTGTAACCGCCCGAAACCCGAAGGCTAGAGGGCGTGTCCAGGGCCCCAGGTGCAGGCGGAGGGGCAAATAACGGCTCTCGGAAGCTCCGCCTCCCCAGCCCCGCCCTGCCCTCCCCGCACCCGCCCATTTTAGTTCTCTCTCGTCCAAAGCTACTTCCCCAGTCGCTTCCTCTTTAAGGCGGAGCCCAGCGTGGGTCTCGCGAGATCCGGGTTGGCGCCGTGACCTCCATGTGGGAGCTAGAGCTCTATAAGTAAACACTCGGCGCGGCGCAGACAAGGCTTCTTCCTATTTGTGAGGCAGGGGCTGCGGTGGCGGCGGCGCCTCCAACTAGTTCCGGTTTCCTTCCCTCCTCAGCTCCTCTGGGAGGGCGCGCGGTCTAGGAGTCGCCGCCGCCGCCGCCTCTGGGGCCCGGCGTCTGGTCGGTCTGCCTCGCTTGTGTGCACGCTCGCCCGCCGGCCGCGGACAGTCAGAGCGGCCGGGAAAGCGGCGCGGGCCGGGCGGGGCGCGGCGCCCCGAGCGCAGGGGGAGACAAAGCGGGGCCGGCCCCCTCTCCCGGCGCCAAGATGTGGATCCAGGTTCGCACCATCGACGGCTCCCAGACGCGCACCATTGAGGACGTGTCTCGCAAAGCCACAATCGAGGAGCTGCGCGAGCGGGTGTGGGCTCTGTTCGACGTGCGGCCCGAGTGCCAGCGCCTCTTCTACCGGGGCAAGCAGGTGAGGCGCGCCCCTCGGGAAGCCCGGGCCGAGAGCAGCCGGGCGCCTCCAGGACGCGTGAGCTGGGCCGGCCGGAGGGCTTGGGGCGCCCCGCGCGCAGAGCGCACCTGGCTCCACTTCGGGTGGGCAGCCCGCGAGGCTGAGAGTGCGGGCCCTGGGCTCGCCGAGGGGGCGCAGCGGGGTCCCCGCCAGCCCCGAGTGCAGGTGCGCCCGGCGGGGTCGGAGGCGGGGGCGCCCTGAGCGCGGAGACCTCGCCGCCCTTTCGTAGAAAGGCAGCAGCCACAGGCACAGCCCGTCAGAGCGCCTGGGTTCTCTGGCTTCCCTGGCTTCCCGCGCTCGGCCGGGTCCGGGGCCCCGGGAGGGCGGGGAGGACAGCAGGCGCTGGCGGCCATGCCACAGTGCGGGTGGGGAGGGCCGGCGGTTCCGGCTCCCAGCAGCGCTGACCCGGCTAACGGCTCGCATCGCTTCCGTGGCTCTTCCGCGCTCCGGCTCCCAAGTAGCAGGGGGAAACTTAGATACTGCTCTCTCTTGGGCACAAGAACCTTAGCTCTGCCTCTTCGCGTAGAAGAGATTTGTACACACTGAAGGTTCGAAGGGTTTCCGGAACTTCTGCCCCACTCTCTCACCCTCCTAGAATTGAAATCTGTCTTGGGGGAGATTAGAGACCTGGGTTGAAGGAGCTATTGCTGTAACCCGGGATCCGGGTTTAAACTGCCTAGTATAGACCAGGAAGGTTATTTCCAGAGTGGGAAGGAGTATAACAGACTGCTCTTCTTACTTCTCACCTTCTAATAGTCCCCTCACCCAAGCTTTTAACAGTACCTGGAGCATAGCCAGCGGTACATACTTGAAGGCTGAAACTGTTTTTGGCGGTGAGGGTGTCTTGTGGGCGTCCCTGGTCGTTGTGTTGTATGGCCATGGTCTGGCCCATTGAAGATTTTTTCCTATCCCACAAGTCTCTCATGGTCTGCACCTAGAGACCCAGACCCCGCCTGTTTTTCTTGTCTCTTTGTCTTTTTTCAAAAAATGTTAGCCACTGAGAAAGTTGGCATCCTCCATTTGACAGACCGCAGTTTGGCTCCAATCCTTTGGTTTGAAATAAATGTAGCTCTCTGATTTGGTAGAAGTAACCGTTTCCCTACAGCTACGAAGGATTTGAAAGGAATATTTTTTCTCCCCTTCATAGGCTTACTCTTCAAAAACTGCCCAGAAATTTCAGAGTAAGAAGATTACACTCTGAGAAAGAACGAAGCAGAGGTTGTTTTAATTTGTTTTTAAAAAAGTGATAGCATCTTTGATATGTTTGCAGCCAATTTTATATTGATCCTTTAGTGTTTGACTTGTAAAAACAGGTGTTCAATTTAGTTGTAAACTTTTTGAGATAATTGTATGTGTAGTAAACACTATGTAGCTTCATGTTGCTGTGCCTCCAGTGGCTGATACCTTTTTATCTTTTGGTCAAAGGTGAAAAGCATGCAATCAAGTCTTCACAATTTTATTTTCTATCTAAGGACAATAGTACATGAATTTCTGGGCTACTTTGGTGACTTCACCACTAGAGATAACCAGAAATGAAGCATGAGAATGTATTCCTGCGCAACATCCCTAAAGTCTAATTATCAAACAGCTAAAAGAAAGTATGCACCTGGCTGTCTTGGGGAAAAGATAGAGATTGGGTTACATTTAGGACAACAAAGTAGACTTCCAATAAACTAGGAAGCTAGTTCCAGGTTCGGGGGAAAAACTGTTGAGGAAAACAACCCTTTGTGCTTCTTACCCCAGGACAGTTGATAACTCACTACTTTGATTTTTTCAGCTCAGTGATAAACCAATAGCTATGAGAAATGGACTTTTGGTTCCCCATTGAGTTGGAGACAGAGAAGGAAGACAATGCTCCAGCTATGTTTACTTCCTTATGAACTGACAAGTAGCCATGGCAGTGACTATTATCTTCATTCTCCTTTCCTCTTTGGAGTCCACAGTCCTTGGACAAGGTAGTCTGTCTATAGCAGGCAACTGCTCAGTTGGCATCACAGGGCTGCTGCTGTCCTATAAAATGCCTTTGTGCTTGGTAGAAAAAGGCACCCCTTCCTCAAGATGCTTCACTGCCACATGGTGAAAAATGTCATAAATAAAAACAAATTTACACTGTCTGTGATGTAAATGGTACCCTTTCCCTCTTCTCCCCCCTTTTGTATGTTAAGTCTGCTGCTTTTAATCTTTGGTGTCTACCAGAATCACTTGTGATAGTTATATTATAGATGTTTAGCTCACCCTGAGCAAGTACAGAATTGCAAGTAGTTGAATTTAACAAGACCCCGTGGGAGATTCTGATGAACACCAGAGTTTGAAAATGAATGTTGAAGGATAGTCAGTCTCCTGCTAGTTTCTTGCTGTTCAAAGTTTGGTCCCTGGATCAGCAGGACCAGCAGCATTAGCTTGACCTGGGAGCCTTACACCAGGCCTACTGAAGTAGAATCTGTAGTTTAACAAGGTCCCCAGGTGATCTGTATGCAAATTAAATTTGAGAAGCAACGTAATTGTGTAATTGACTCCACTTTTGAGGGTCAAAATGGAGAGAGCAATTCAGGGCTGTGAGTTCTGGTTAGAGTAGGGTAACCTTATTTAGATATCCTTCTCTGGAAGGTTGAGTTTGACACACCCTTGGAGTTGGGTTTTTTAAAGGAAGAGTTACATTGGTGAATCTCTAAATCTTTTGGGAATCTACAGCTTTTCCTACTTTAAAAGGATTCTCTCCCCTCCTTTCATTTTTTCCCTTGTACCACTATAAAGATAGCCTTAGAATAGATTGTACATGTGGAGCTTGAACCAGAGCTGAAGAAAAACTTAGTTCCCTTTTGCCCCCAGACTCGTCATTTTCATGTGGAATATAAAATAAGTGTTTGCCTATTTAAAGGAGTGTATGTTATGTATATATTGTATGATGTGAAAGATACATGGAAGTTATTAACTTAATGCCCTCCACCTATATCCTTATCAGTAGCCCCTTGGGAATGACTTCCTCACTGCCTTCTCAGCCAGTGCTACTTGGTGTTTGCTTCCTAGTTTTCCCTTGCATCATGGTTGCAATTCTGTTACCTGAAATTTCTTCCTTCAACTCAGTAAAAATTCAAGGATGTGGTCTGGCAAAAACAAATTCTAGAACCATTCCCTCCTCTCTAGTATTGTAAATCCTACAAACTCGTCTTCTCAGGTGGCAGTTCTCAAACATTTTCTGCTATGAGACATTGATGGACTACAGTTACAAGCCTGAAACTCATAGGTATTTGTAGTTTCTAAGTGACCCAATCCCTTTCTCCCCACTCAAAGCATAATTTAAGTGACAGGTAACTTTCAGTCTACACTTTCATTAAATTAATGGGAGAACTTCACTACTTTTCAAGTAACAAATCATTCCAACATTCTTCAACTTTTCATGATGGCCTAGCTGTGTGGAAGTTGCTATGCAATGGACATTATCACTGTTTTAGGAAAAGTGGAACTATAGCTATGAATTAAGGAAGTAGGTAATCTGGGTAAAAGTGGCTATCATAGCAAGCATGAATAATTGGAGGAAAGGTGTTTACATGTTAACATGGACCTAACTTTTGTTATAGGGCCCTTTGCCTTGATAAGCTTAGTGTTTCACTCCAACTTCAGACATTGCTTTTCCTTTCAAACCAAGTACAGCTTGAAGCAGCTTATGTTTACTTTGATCACTTGGTAGAAACTAGTCAGAGTGGTTGAGTGTAAGAATGCCTCCAAGGTCCCTCTGACTCTTGTGCCTCAAATTTCAATGGAAGAATGTTTGTGGAAACGCTTTGGATTTCCAGTTATTTTGCCACCTTAACAGCTACCTTCATTTTGGGGAATGCCCTGCCAGTTAATTTGTGTGTTCTATGCTGTTAGTTTTTTATTTCCTACTTTGAACACTTCCATTTTTTTAATTATCATAGGCTGCAACAGTTTTATGTTTAATCAAGTTGTGCTTTTTCAGGTGTTCCAACATTAGTGTGTTCTTACTTTTGCCAGGGGTTGGGGGAGCGGAGGGTGGGGAAAGCTATTGAAGAATATCAAAAATGAAGCTGTGAGTGTATAGTTTTTCGCTCTTTGAGTTTTTCCCCCAGGTGTTCAGGATTAGAGGGAGTTCTTATTTTTTCATAAGGTAAGCAATATTAACATCCTTAGCCCTATGAGGTTTTATCTACTTACTGACTTGGGAGACTCCTTAGGCTCATTTGGAATAAGCATGTTAACCTGTGAGATAGTGTCTAATTTAATTCCCCCATTGGAAACTTGGGAATTTCTTGATCCCTTGTTCTGTTTGACATTTGTGAACAACTGTAATGTGCAGCATTGTGCTTGGTGTGTTCTTGGACCACTTGAAATAAAATTACTTATCTAGTACATTAGTGAGTTTGTCATTCAAAGACAGACTTTCATTCTTTCCCTTTGGTTGACTTCTCAAATATGATCTTATTGTGATAGAGAGTTGTGGATGATGACAGGTATTATATACAAAGAGGAAAAATGAACAGTGACTAAATTGGTAATATTTCTGGGGAAGTGATAGTTCTGATCTTCAAGGAGTTTAGTTTTCTTATTGAATCATGGTGAATTGGCCAACCAAATTTTATGAAGAAACAAAATGGAGACTATTAGTTTCCTAGGGCTTCTGTAATAAAGTACCACAACCTAGGTAGCTTAAAACAACAGAAACGCATTGTCTCGTGGTTTTGGATGCTGTAAGTCTGAAATCAAGGTGTTAGCAGGGCCATGCTTTCTGTGTTCTAAGAAAGGATCCTTCCTTGCTTCCTTTAGCTTCTAGCGTTTGCCAGCAATCCTTGGTGTTCCTTGGCTTGTAGATGCATCACCCCGGTCATGTTGCTGTCCTCTCTCTATCTAGCTCTACATCTTCCTTCTGTGTGTCTGTCTCTGTGTCCAAATTTCAACTTTTATAAGAACACCAATCACAATAGATTAGGGCCCACCCTTACGACCTAGTTTTAACTTCGTTACTGCTGTAAAAACCCCGTTTCCAGATAAGATCATGCTCAGAGATACTCAGGATCAGGACTTCAACATATTTTGGCAGGAGGTGGTGGTTGGGGTGGGGGGGAATAGTTCAATCTATTACAGAGACTTTACCAAAATAAGATAATTTATTCACTATTCGTTCTGGAAGACTTTCCATGATGCAACTTAGTAACTTTTTTTTTCTTCTATTTTTTTTTCTGCTTTTTCTCCCCAAAGCCCCCCAGTACATAGTTGTATATTTTAGTAATGGGTCCTTCTAGTTGTGGCATGTGGGACGCCGCCTCAGCGTGGCCTGATGAGCAGTGCCATGTCCGCCCAGGATCTGAAGCGGCAAAACCCTGGGTCACCGAAGTGGAACGCGCAAACTTAACCACTTGGCCACGGGGCCGGCCCCAGCTTGGTAACTTATGGATGGATAGAATTAGAGAACTTTAGGCAAACGGAATAGCATGAGGAAGAATTGTAATTATTGCTTGAATTTTTTTTTCCTACTTGATTTTTTAAGAAAAATTACAGTGCTTCAGAAATAAAATGATTAACTTAATGTCTTTAAGAACACAGTCATAAAACAACCTACTTTCAAAATTCACCTTTTCTTTCTTGCAGTGGATTCAGTCACTGTTCATTAAAATAAACAAAACTTGGTGAGAAATTGAGTTTTTCTACTAAGCAATGAGGTCACAATGCTACATTTTTGGTTTCAGTGGCTATCACTGTTCCCTATAGGTAATATGGAGTGATTCTTAAGAATTTATTGAGGTCCTGAGAAGATGCTGACATCATAGACCATAAAGTAATAGGAATTGGTTTCAAGATCACTAAATTGCAATGCTGT
Organism: Equus quagga; assembly: GCF_021613505.1. Classification (NCBI taxonomy): domain Eukaryota; kingdom Metazoa; phylum Chordata; class Mammalia; order Perissodactyla; family Equidae; genus Equus; species Equus quagga. The sequence continues at coordinate 108,497,667 of NC_060272.1, forward strand.
GAATTTTATTTTAATAATTTGGTTAGGACACTTGGGTAACTAAAGATGTAGAAAGATCAAGTTTTGAGAGAAGCATTTTAATCTTTTTCTATCTTTTTTTCTAGTTGGAAAATGGATATACTTTATTTGACTATGATGTTGGACTGAATGACATAATTCAGCTACTAGTTCGCCCAGACCCTGATCTTCCTAGCACATCAAAACAGACCGATGTACAGGCCAAACCCTGTTCTAACAGTCCACCTAAAGTAAAGAAAACTTCACGGGTGGGAAGTTCCAGTCAGCCATCAACATCAACTCGTGATTTTCTTGTTGATCCTGGCATTGGAATATATAAGGTATGTAGTCGTCTTCAACTTGTGAGAATATAGATGTCTAGTCTCCTCAGGATGTTTTGAATAAGTAAACATTGATTCCTATTTGAAGGCAAAGACTGGGCTGTGAATACTTTAACTTTTGAAAGTAGTCTCTAAAAAATTGTGAAACATAGATAGACAAATGTATAAAATGTATATATACAGTTTAAAGAATAATAAAGCAAACACCTGTGTAATTCCACCAAGATTAAGAAGTAGGATGATACCAGTTCCTTTTTAAAGCCTCCTGTGTGCCCCTACCAGAATGCTTCTCCTTCTCTCTCCTTAAGAGGTAAACTTACTTGTTCCATTGTTAGAATCATTTTATTTTTCTTTAGTGTTAGTTATGTATCAATAAATGTTTTGTTGTTTTACCTATATTTGAATTTTATATGATGGAATTCTTTTTCTCAACTTGGAGTCTCATGCGTATAGCTGTACTTTTTCACTATTATGTTACTCCATTTTATTAACATGCCACAATGTATTTATCTAATTCATGATTAATAGCTATTTGGGCTGTTTCCAGTTTCAGCTGGTACAAACAGTGCTGTTTTGAACCTTCTGTGTGTATCCTGATGCACGTGTTCAACAATTTCTTTAGGAATTTTTACCTAGAAAGAGAAGTGCTGGTTGTTCAGTCACAGCATACTGCCAGACTGCCCTCTTCTTTGTTCCACTGATCTGTTTGTGTGCCCTCTGCCCATACCGTACTAAGTACTGTAGCCTGGTAGACTGTTTTGAATTTCGCTTTCCCCCATCTCCCAAATTTAATTCCTCTTCAAGGGTGTCTTGGTTTTTGGCTTTTAACACGTGCATGTAAAAATTTTAGAATTAGTTTGTCAAAACTCTGCAGGTAAATAATCTGATGGGATTTCAATGGGTGATGTATCTGTTGATCAGCTTGGAGAATTGCCATCTTTACAATGTTGAGTCCTTCATTCATGGACATGATAGATAGATGTCTCCATTAGTTTAGATCTTTGTCATCTTTCTCAATTAGTTGCCTCTTTACATATCTTGATTTATTTCTAGTAGCTTTATTTTTGATGCTGTCATAAATGGTTATCTTTTAAAATAGAGATTTGTTTGCCGATATATAGAAATGCAATTGATTTATTGACCTTTGTATCCAAGCTTTTCAAATTCTGTTCTAGTAAATTTTGTAGAAATAATTGAATGACAGTTTTGCTTCATCCTGTCCTATCCTTATAACTATTTTTTCTTAGTTCTTTTACTGGTTGGGATAAATTGGGACCCAGACTCAATTTTTCAGAGCATTTTCAGGGCTAAAAATTAAACATTGGTAGATGAGGTGAATTATTTATGCAAATAGAGATAATTTTAGATCTCTGGAAGAGTGCAAACAGATCTGTATATCTAGAAAGAATCAAGGAAACTGGCAAAAAGCTGTTATCTCAAAAGTCTCTGGCCTGGGTGGCTACACTGATGAATCGCTTTTAACCTATAAAGAATAGATAATTGTTACCTAAATCGATGCACAACATTAAAAAAAGGAAAGCTTCCTATTGCTTTATAAATTTAGTATAACACTGATATTAAAAGATGACAAAAACCACACCAGTCTCACTACGTATTGATGTAAAACCTAAGTTATATTTAGCAAATAAAATTATGACTATATATTAAAAGAATACCTCGCCCAAGAATGGTTTGTCAGGAAGCAGAATAGTTCATTATTAGGAAATGTTTTAATGCAATTTATCTTAATAAAACAAAGAAAACAAATGATCTAATTGAAAATGTTTTTTGCATCTAAATAAAAATTTGAATCTATTTCTGATTTAAAAAAAAAATTCTTGGTAAGAGGTACAGGTGGAATAGATGAATATTATAAAACACACCCAGCATCATGCTTAATGGCAGGGAAAGCCAGAAGTATTACCATTGAAGACAGGAGCCAGACAAGGAAGCCAGTTAATACGGCGGCTATTTAAAATCTTTTTAGATGTGCTAGATAATACACATAGGCAGGAGAACAACAAAGTGTAAATATTGGAGAAGGCTAAGTTATTACTTATAAATACCTGGAAAAGTTGAGAAAATAAACATATTAGGGCATTATGAGCAATCAGTAAGGTGGCTGTTTAAATACCAGTTTCTTCCCTTGCTACAATCATTTAGTAAAAGAGAAAAAAAGTTTTCAATAACAACACAAAGTCTGGAAATAAACTTACATCATATGGGCAAGACTTATAAATTAAGACAGTGCTTTATGTAGTGCTCATAATTCAGACAGAATTGTTAATATTGAAAGCCCAATTGCCGTACTGTTGTCTTCATCACCCATTGATTTCATCCCTTTCAGTTACCAATACTTTCTATGTTGATATTTTTTCACATTGTTACTTTTTAAATAAACTCTTTATTTTAGAACAGTTTTACTAGATTTGTAGCATAATTGGGAAGATACCACAGAGTTTCCAGATATCCCACACCAAGTTTGCCCTGTTATTAACAGATTAGTATGGTACATTTGATGTAATGATTGAACTGTATCTTAACTGTATCTACTTAGTCCCATCTAGGGTACTACATTGGATTTACATTAGTGTTATATTGAATAGTTGTCATGTCTCCTTGGGCTCCTTTTGGCTGTGACGGTTTCTCAGACATTTCTTTCTTTTTGATGACCATGACAGTCTTTAGGACTACTTGTCAGGTATTTTATAAGTCCTTCTATTAGGATTCATCTGTTGTTTTCCTCATTGTTTGACTGGATTTACATAATTTTGAGAGGAAGACCACAGAGATGAAGTGTTATTTTCATCACATCATATCTAGGGCACATACTGTCAACATTCTGTTTGCTAATTATAATGGGTTTTACATCAGTACTAACTAAGTGCCGTTAATGTGAACCTTAATCACCTGGCTGAGGTAGTGTTTGTCAGGTTTCTTCACTGTGAAGTTAGTCTCCCTCACCTTCCCCTTTCTATACTCTGTTCTTTGAGGTGAAGTCTCTATATGCAGCCCACACTTAAGGAGTGGGGAGCTATGTACTCTACTTCCGTGAGGGCAGATTATCTACAAAAATTATTGGTAATTCTACATGGGAGACTTGTCTCTTTTTCCCCATTTATTTATTCAGTCAGTCATTTATTTACATCAGTATGGGTGTTTTTTCTCCTGTGTCCCTTCAACATACCCCCATTATTGTGGTGTGTTTTGTTTGTTTTTGCTAAAGCACTTTCTGGTGCTAGAAGGTGCTCCAGGTTCATCTTGACTATTTCTTGCCCCGGGCCTAGATTCAACCATTTCTCCAAGGAGGCTTGGTTCCTTTAATTGGAGAATGGTGTTAGAAACCAAGATCCAAGTTCTAGGTATGCTCCTTGCCACTGAGGTGTCATTGCTTTTAGGGCCCTCAGCTGACAGAGTGAGTAAATATACGTATGAGTAATAACTCTTGTACATCCATATAGCTATAAATATTTATGTAACTACCTGTATATTAAGCTTACATTATTTTTAACTTTTTGGATAAGGGCAATGATTTAGATTTAGAGGTTGCTATTTTTGACTCGATTTGTTTTGAGCAGTGAAGGTATGAATTTGTTCTCATAGGAGGGCCAGCTTTATGTATCTACAGATCTGAGATTATTCAAGGTTAAGCATTTCTGGTCAATTTAAATTCTTTCTGTTTAGCACACTTTTCAATACCTTGCTATGTCCCCTCCCCTCAACCTATCTCAGAAGAGCATCATGGGAAACTATTTCTCAGCAGATCTTTGCATTTTATTTTCAGTGTTAATGCTTTGGCTGTCAGATACATCTAGTACCTAACTTTTTTCTTTTTAACACTCTTATGTTTCATATTAATATATAGCATAGATGTTAAGGACTTTAGCTTTGTCATCAGACTTGGTTTCAAATTCCAGTTCAACCACTTCTGAGTTGTACAAACTTGGCGAGTAAATTTTATGTTGTCTCCCTTTCTTCATTTAGAAACACACTTAGAACCTAGCACTTAAACTCTCAAAAGGCTACTGTTATTTGTAAAGTAATATGGTTAGTCAAAGCTACATTTAACCTTCCTTGTTAAAGAGGGTAACAGATTTTTTACTTGCTTTTTTTGGATGAAGCTCAGTAATTGTCACAGGTATTTGAAATTTTGACTATTGGCTATTTTTCATTTGGAAGTGCTTATTTCTGGATAATTCATTTACTGAATGAATATTTGGATATCTGGTAAAAGTTTGTACTATGTATTAGAGGAGTAAACAAATGATATTGCCCTTGCTTTCATGGAATTTTATTAGATATACTTTTTGGCTAACTTGAAAATGCTTAGAAGCTGCTACTTTTGAACTATTTTGATTTTGCTTTGAATTTTGTCTATTTTCCTTAGAGAAAGTCTCTGAATGGTAAGTATATCAAAATTTCATTGCGGCCGGCCCTGTGGCTGAGTGGTTGGGTTCACGTGCTCTGCTTCGGCAGCCCAGGGTTTCACCAGTTCGAGTCCTGGCCACGGACATGGCACCACTCATCGAGCCATGCTGGGCTGGCACCCCACATGCCACAACTAGAAGGACCCACAGCTAAGAATACACAGCTGTGTAACGGGGCTTTGGGAGAAAAGGAAGAAAAAGAATCTTAAAACAAAAAAATTTCATTGTTTCTAGATCACTTAAAAATTGGGTGGTTTTTTTTTTGCCTTTATCTTGAATTCTTTCCTATGTTACTTTTGCTTTGTAAAGATTTTGCTTTTATATACATAGAGCTTTTTTTTTTTTTAAGATTGGCACCTGAGCTAACATCTGTTGCCAATTTTATCTTTTTTTTTTTTTTTCCTTCTCCCTAAAGTCCCCCAGTACATAGTTGTATATTATACTTGTAGGTCCTTCTGGTTGTGCTATGTGGGACGCTGCCTCAGCATGACTTGATGAGCAGTGCCATGTCCACCCTGAGGATCCGAACTGGCGAAATCCTGGGTTGCCAAAGCAGAGTGGGCGAACTTAACCAGTCGGCCATGGGGCCGGCCCTTATACATTGAGCTTTCCGTAATTAAAATTGCTTTATGGATGATTCAACAAATTTAGGGGGCTTTTCTTCCTTTTGCCTAAAATTTTCTTTGAACCTCATGATAAGCAAATAAAAAAAGTGAATTTTTCAAATTAGAGTTACTCAAAACTGGCACAGGTAAACATTTAAACTTAATACATTAAGATGAAATTTTAATCTGAAGGTATTATCCAATATCATTCTTCTTTTGCCCTATTTGATAACTTTGAGCAACATTTGGTCAGTTACAAATATCTTTTCATATGTTGTAAGAAACTAAATATCACTATCAAATTAGGAGCGCCTGTGGAAGATTGTGCAGAAGCTGGGTCCATCTTCCCATTGTACAACACAAATTGAATCACACTGACTCTGGAAAGTAATTTATTTGAAACGAGGTAGACTTTTGATACCTAAATTCATTTTAATTCTGGTTTTTAGATGTGGAAGCTTTGTACAACTCACGTAAAATCCTACTGTTGAAATGACTGTCATCCTGGTCTAAATAACTTTTTAGAATGATGATAGTAAGCTTTGAGGGTTTAGCTAAGTGTGTGGCATTGTTAAACTTTTTGCATGTTTTCTTATGCTCATTGTGGGAAATGAAAGGAAAATTATCAATAATTACTAAGTAAAAATATGGATATTTTAGTATTTCCTGTCTTTTGTCTGCAGTGCAACTCGGCTTCTTGACATTTAATCTTTTTGATTATGAAGCATAATAGACAACACAAAAAAGTAGGGGTTAATGAAATATTACGAAGTCAGCATTCATAAACAACACCCAAAGTAAGAAATAGAATAGCACTACCCCTAGGAACTTCCCATGTGCCCCCTCTTGATTAGCTTCCTGCTACCTAGTTCTAACTACTACCCAAACTTCTATGGTAATCAATTCTTTGCTTTTTATTAACTTTATCCTATTACCCTTTAACAACCTCTTAATAACCTTGAACCTATGTATGCATCCCTAATTTTCTTCTTTCTGAACTTTATGTAAATGAAACCACGTTCCATTTTAATTTGTAACTCTCAAGAAACATGATATAATTAGAGAGTCACGTTCAGAGTTGGGGAAACCTTTATCAACTTAGCTTCCACTTCTAGCTGTGTATCTGCTGAGGGCAAGTGTATTTCACTTCTAAACGTCATTGGAAAAGAAGAATGACTTTGTATTGTAATTATTAAAGGAGACAATGTACATAACAGTAAACTGCTAATATGTTTACTAAGCAGAATATCGTGATAAGATTATATCTGAGTTTTAATGAGTCTTAACATTGAACATACTTCTACTTAGTGGAAGGAGACACTTGTTTCATTTGTGCCTACTGTGTGCTTGCTAGGTTAGCACGTCATGTGGATTTTTGTCACCTAATTTCTTAATACACTGCAAAGTATGTTATTTTATAAAGAAGCTGAGGCTGGGACAGGTTAACTAACTTGTTCAAGGTTATTCCTAATAGGTGATACACAAAGACTTAGGTTTATCTGCAGAGCTGGTGTGTTTTCCATAGAACATACAAAGTGCTTAGAAGTATCCCTGCCATAGAGTAAATCCTCAAATATTTGCTGTTGGTATTTTATTTTTTTAATGAATTCCCCTTGCCCCACATGCTTCAGGGTTTGGCTTGGTTTTTGGTGAGGAAGATTGACTCTGAGCTAACATCCATTGCCAGTCTTCTTCTTTTTGCTTGAGGAAGATAGTCCCTGAGCTAACGTCTGTGCCAGTCTTCCTCTATTTTATATGTGGGACGCAACAGCATGGCTTGATGAGCAGTGTGTAGGTCCAACACCAGGGATCCAAACCCCGGGCCACTGAAGTGGGGCACACGAACCCAACCACTACCCCACTGGGCCGGCCCTCAGGGTTTTCTTGATATCAAATACTTGGACATGGAAGACACCTTCTTCTCTAAATGTGCCTATAGTTTTGATATGAATAAATCCAGCTCTTAAGCTTAGATTTATGTGATTGGTTGTTTCTTGTTTGTTTGTTTGTTTCACTTTGTCTCATGACTTTTCAGTCACACACCCGTCCCCCATTATTGGTGTGTATGTTTTATCCCCCTCCCCATTTTTTTGTTTTGACATTTTGGGGGCAGGCTTGCTCGCTGAGGATAGATGACCTCTTTCAGGGCTAGCTAGGAAGAGACAGTAAACAAGTGAGCCCACCTTTCTTACACAAACCAACCAATCCAGAGTCCGCAACCCCAGCCACCTCCTTTATCTACTCTCACACACCAACCAATATTTCAATGCTCTAACCACCCAGGGTTCAGGTACCAGACAACTAGAGACCACCCCTATAGCCAGGACCCTGCCAACATCATTCAAACTAGCCAATCCTAAGATATTTCCCCTTCACTGACTTGCCTTTTCCTCGGAAAATTCAATGAAGTCTCTGGGCCATGCTATCACTTTGCTCCTTCTGCCTCCTAATCAAACCTGGTGCTTCCCCTTATGGTCCTGCATGGATTGGCCCCTTCTCTTGGGAAATGTAATTAATTTTCCAAATTAATTTTTCATGTTGTTAGTCACCTTCATAAATTAAAATCCTGTGGGTGCAATTGAGACCTTCCTCCCACCACACACAGACACACACAAATGCGCATATTCTGTTTTCCTCTTTTGTCTTCCTCTGTGCTTTTTTGCTGCTGTCTTCTGGCTAATTACTCTTCAGTTCTTCCTTTTTTTTTTTTAAATTAGTTTTTAGAGCAGTTCTCTGTTCACAGCAAAATTGAATGGAAGGTACAGAGATTTCCCATATACCCCCTACCCACACACATGCATAGCCTTCTTCATTATGAACATCTCCACCACTGTGGGACATTTGTTAGAACTGATGTACCTGCATTGACATAGCTTCATCCAAAGTCAGTAGTTTACAGTGGTTCATTCTTGGTGTTGTATATTCTGCAGTTTTGGACATATTTTTTAGTTCTTAATTTCGACTGGATTACTACTAAGAAAGTTACTGTGGCAGTATCGTCTGTTTTCATGTTAATCAAATAAGTTTAAGTATTCTGTTCTGAACCATCTTCAAAACCATCTTCAAAAGCATTTTTTAGACTTAGTTTATATGCATTGTCATGAGTGGTTAACTATGCTTAATAGAATTTGTAGTTCTTAATTCCACTTATAAAACTTGGGTTACTTTTTACAAAGAATGCCCTCGCTAGCTTTGTGAGCAAATGACTTCTCTCTTATGTGTGATGTTTAAGCAACGGCAGTACTCTCAGATTGACTTAGGTTTTTAACTCCAATTGTATTGCCAACTATTGAGGTATCCAGATACTGGATCTGCCTGCTAGTTTCTTACGTTTGATATGCAAATTCGTTATTTCATTTTTACCTCTTACTGTTGTATAGTAAGGTTTGTATTGCTAAATGTATTTTTGCTGTTACTGTTTTAGTATCAACTATATGCCCCCATTCTCTGCTAGAATAATAATGGTGTAGTGCTGTATGAAACCTCTTACATTTTGATTTGCTATGAAAGTAGTAGCCTCAGTTTATTCTCCCAAGTCTGATAGACCTTAATGTTGATTATTTTTGTTTTAGCTAGTGTTGACTGTAAGAGACCAAATGTCTTTAAACTTGTGAGTGACCGTTATGAAAGAAAGAGCCTGTATCTATTTAATGCATGAATTAACTTATGCACTGTATACTGTGTTCCATCTCTGATTCTTTGTTATGTCTAGCCTGGTTGGCCCTTAGGTCTTTTTCGTTTCTCCTCAACTCTTAATTCCTGTGTTACAGTGAACCTTATGTCTTTCAAGCTGTTTTACTGCTGCTGTGTTTGTTACCTGCAGTGCCTTCCGTCAAATATTGTACCTCTTCTGGTAGTGATGATAATTTTTAATTTTGTCTATACACATTCTACCTTCTGTGTTAGCTTGGTGGTTTGAAACCTTTTTACATTTTTAATACCTTATTTCTAAGTTTATCATTTAACCTTTGACGTTCCTATTTACTTATCTTGTCATCAAGCTTTCATGATAGGGTGGCAAGAACATATTCAAGTTCGAGACGTCTTCAAATCCTAGCTTTACATTTCATTAGCTTTCACTTGCAGGTTAACTTGTCAGAGCCTTTGTTTCCTTATCTTGTAAAATAGGAATTATTAATTAAGGTTGTTAGAGTTAGACAAGCCTAAGTAAAGGAGCCTTGCATAATGTCTGACATATGGGTATTTAACTTTTAGTACATACTCCCTCTGCCCCCAAGCTATACCATCTGTCAGAATTCTGTTGGATCCCTTAAGTGATCTCTTATACCCTCAAGAAGAGCTAGCTTGATTAGGTGATGATCTTGTATTAGTGATGTAATTTTTTTCTTTTTAAGGACTTATCTCTTGGGAATATCTCTTGGTTATTGCTCCTGAAAGAGCTTGTACCTTTAGACCAATTTCCTCAGGTTTTTTAGGAGAGAATTTTTTAATCCAGCTTCTGTATTGTAACTCTTCATTTCTGGTTTTCCTGTTTTCTAATTCTGTTTTCCTTTTGTCAGACTGCACAGTTCACTTCTGGATCATGCACTAGACTTGACTGCATCCATTTTGCATCTTATAGCTCTGTTCTTTTTCTATTTTATCTTTGTTGTTTGAGATACTAAATAATGCGTTTGCTAGTGAGTTACTAACTGTTGGTGGAACTTAACGCCATTTTGTGTGGATGAGTCACCAGATTCTTCCCTTTGTGTGTGTGCATGATTCCCTCACTTTGGAGTTGTATTTTCTGTTTAATATTTTCTGGTTGGACTGTGTAAAATATCTTTAGGATTCTGAAGAAATTAGTGGAACAAATTAATAAAACAATCATAATACTTTAAATTCCTGGCTTTTTGTTAGTGACATTCTTATTGAATGCCTTGCCAGAACAACTCCTGAGTACACAAGAATTACATTTTTAAAAGTCTAATGTAGACACAGGTAAGGAGTAGTTAAAAACACCTATTGCATTGAAGGAAACTGGGAGGAAAGTTAATTTTCATGTTAGTAAATAACAGTTTTGACAGTATAATCCAAAGAATATTTTTGATCTCATCTTTGAAATTAAACATGAGTAGCTACAAATATTGTTAACCAGGATAATGCTCAAAATAAGTTGAGTTATATTAAGGTTTTTGAAGCAGTAGATGAAATTAAGCTTCATTAACTAATTTTAAACTTTTTTTAGGTAAATGAATTGGTGGATGCCAGAGATGTCGGCCTTGGTGCTTGGTTTGAAGCACGTATACATAGTGTTACTAGAGCTTCTGATGGACATTCACGTGGCAAAACTCCACTGAAGAATGGCAGTTCTTGTAAAAGGACTAATGGAAATGTAAATCATAATTCCAAAGAGAACACAAATAAATTGGACAATGTACCCTCTACGTCTAATTCAGACTCTGTTGCTGCTGATGAAGACGTTATTTATCATATCGAGTATGATGAGTAAGTGCTCATGCTGTTGAGGACTTCATTCATGTTTTTGTTTATAGAAGCAAACCCTTCCATTTCAAGATTCTTTTCAAATAGTAGTCTTTCTGAAGAAATCATTTAGGGGTCATGTTCAGTCTATTACTGTCTGTTTGTTTTGTTTCTGTTTGTTTAGTGGTTGTAATACAATAAGGGCTCCTTACTAAAAGCTCAGTCATCTATGGCTCCTAAGAGGTTTGTTGTTTTTAGTATCCTAATACCTGGCTTAATTTAGTATGTAAGGGTTTCTCTTTGGCTCTTCTATTATATTAGGTTTTTGATATGTATTTTAATAATTTAGAAAGTGTACAATATTTAGTGTAATAGCCGCTAGAATATGGTTGAAATATTTTTTCTACACCTTATTATTGAGATAATTCACTCTTTTTTGGTGTATTCACAGGATTGTGCATTACCATAAACTAATTGCAGAACATTTTTATCTCGCTCCCAAAAAACCTCATACCCAACAGTCACTCCTCAGTCCCCCTCCCCCAACAGAATTTTTTTAAATGTTTGTATGAAAACAGTATTAAGAACTTGCCTTGAGGGCCAGCCCTGGTGGCCTAGTGGTTTAGTTGCCTGTGGACCTACACCAGTCATCTGTCAGTGACCATTGTATGGTGGTGGCTCACATACAAAAAGAGGAAGATTGGCAACAGATGTTAGCTCAGGACGAATCTTCCTCAGCCTTGAGAGCCTAGATTCTAACACTGAATTATTATTTTCTTTACCTATTTTCAAAATCCTAGTGTAAAAGTTACTATTGGGACAGATTTAGTATTTATTCAACACACTAAATGAACTTAAGTCAGTATTCAAGTGATACCTTAATATGCATGGAAAATATGCTACCAACTCCTTATTGAGCATAAGAGTTCGAGATCCTAAAATGGTTTTGATTTTTTCTTACTACAAAATGGTATAAGTTGTGAGTTGCTGTCAACTCAGATTTCCAGGATACCCGGAAAGGGGTCAAAAATAGATCCCTTTAATCTTTAATTTTCTGAATCTTCTTATGGTTGTGGCTAACTTGCCAACGTGGCTTATTTCAAATAAGCCATCAGATTGCTTTTTATCATAGTAGATGGTAATAGAACCAACAACTAGAATGAGTATTAAGATCTGGGATTGACCAGGACTGTCAATAGTGGTAAATCAAGGGTAAGATAGAAAGGGATTGGAGTTGGTGTGTTGATAGTACACCCTATTGCGGTATGATCTGAGAAATGCATTGTTAGGTGATTTTGTTGTTGCATGAACATCATAGAGTGTACTTATACAAACCTAGATGGTATAGCCTACTACACACCTTGGCTATATGGTACTAATCTTATGGGACCATTGTATGTGCGGTTAGTCATTGACTGAGATGTTGCTATGTGGTGCATTACCATAATCAGTCTCTGGGTTTATGAATGCCGTGGCAAAGAGGCAAGATACTGTAGTGGTCAGGGCCTTTGGCTATCTGTTTATTTGGTGTCAATAAATAGAGTTCTTGATTTGCTTTGAGTTTTCTTTCTTGGAGAAGAGAAGAAATAACTAAGAAAACCCCTGTCTGGGGCCTGATTCTGGCCAATAAAGGAGTTATGGTTTGGCAAAAAGTACCATACAGAATGACATCACATAGAAATAAGAAGCTTTAAACACTAAGTGAACTAAGGCTTATTAAGTTTTTACAGTTTTAGGGCTCTTTGTTAGTTTTGGAGTAAAACTTTCCAAGGAATAGGCCTGAGTTTGGTGTAATGTTAGAGTGTTTATTTGGTTTTTTTTTAAATGAAGGAGAAATTTGTCCTGATTAAAATGAATAAGTAAAAGGGAGTCTAAATCCAACATGCAGAAGACACTAAAATTATCTGTCCTGAATAATTTTACATGATGAAATTAAATGTTTCAGTGCTGGCAACTTAAAGATATGATAACTGAACTTTCTTTGAGAAATAAAAGATAACAGAAGCTTAGCAGTAGGTAAATGTCATTCACATCTTTAAAAAGAGAAAAGGACTATATAAAGTATAAGATAAAAGAATGAGCTTCTGAGTAAGAGTCCCAAATAACAAAAGGCTGGTGTAAGCACCTAGAAAGAATCATGACCCAATATGGATGTGATAGCAAATCCTGTTGAAGTTTTGTTCTTCATGGTTACTAGAAAAGTAAGTCAAAACTAGAGTAAAAAACGTGTTGATTTCAATAAGTTATTAAACAAATTCTTTCTTCCTTGGATGGGAGGATGCATTGAAGACAGCTTTTGAAGTGTATGACTTAGCAGTAGTAGTAGACAGATTTTTATTGAGTAGTAAGCTGCAAGTGAGTCAGTAGAATGTGACTATCAAATAGTTATGCTGTAAGGATGTTCTCATAGAAGTAAGATATCTAGAACAAGCCCGCTGATGCTACTGTTGTATTGGGCTGGTTATTCCCTGCTTGAAATATTGTTTTCCCTCTCCCACGCTTTAAGAACAATACCAGCAGGACCTGGTGAATCTTCAGAGTAGAACCGAAAATGTAAAAATGTAAACCATCATGAAGAATAGCTGAAGGAACTAAGTATTTAGCTTGAGAGGCTTGGATCGTGATAACTTTCGTATTTTAAAAGCTCTGTCTAGAAGGAAGTTCTGTACAACATAGGAGGTAAGTTTCAAGATAACCTAAACCCCCTACCAGTTAAATCTCTAAAGATAGAGAAGTCTCTGCCCTCAGAGGTAGCCAATAAACAAGCATTGGCCGTCTTCAACCATAGACAGGGAGAATTAGTAGAGATGTTACATTGCAAAGAGAATTTATAAAGTTAGAGTGATTGGATTAGATGATGTCTTAAGTTTAGTATAATTTTTATTTCCAAGATGGTATTTCTCAGGTACTGTTTTTGTACTTGAACTTACTAAATAGGCTTTAAGTTCTTAGAGGCCCCCATCCCATTCCATTTATAATACTAAATATTGTCATTTCTCTCAATGAACTAACTTCATTTTTCTCCTACTAGAGTAAGTTGAAAGTAATCTGCTTAATTAATTATCATATCTCCAAAGTTCTGAGTGGAGCAGTGCAATTTGAATAAGCTATCATTTACCCAAGGCAGGGAGGTATCGTATATGGGACCAAGGAACCCGCCTCAGGAATTCTTTTGGGATATTCAGTGTCTGTCATTTTAAAATGATACTGTTTAAAAGCTATTTTTGTAGTGAACCTACAGATCTAATGTATTACCAGAGCAGATGAATTCTCTCTTTGAAATGAACTTCATTAAAACAATTGCTGTCTCAGAACAAGATAAATAGTTATACTCTTGTATCTTTAATCCCCACTCGAGTCAGAGCAGAGTTAAAAAACCAACAATTTTTAGTCTATGAAGAATGAATAGGTATTACAGATTTATCATATACTTATTAGGTACAGGCATTTCAAAAAGACAACCCAAAAAAGGCCAAATAAAATCCAGTAGTGGTAACTGTTCTGAAATATAAATGAAATCATTTGTTTCCTAACCTCTCCAGTTTTCCTCAAATTTGTAGATAAAACATTGTAAGTTCATAAAAAGCAGGTTAAGATATTTACTTGAAATGTTTTAAGATTTGAGTTTTACTGTGTGTAAGGGTCCTTTTCCTAAAGATCCCTTGATGAACATAGACTGAAATGTTGAGGACTTGTGAAGATTTTGTAGTTTGTCTATCATTAGGCTTGTCAGCTTTATGATTCACATCTCACTGCGAATAATATAACGCAACATGGCGTTAACAGCAAAGTGCCCGGTACACAGTAGATATTTTTTTTCTGATTGCTATTCTATACCACTCACCTGTTATCCTTGTTTTAGCAAGGGTCTTGTTTAGTAAGTTCTTTGGGAGAAGGAGTTGGCAGTAGAAATACTAGATTTAGGCTTTAGAGATTTAGATTCCAAGGGATTCTTAAGTCCTCCTTAAGGTTTTTTTAAAAGCACCCTGTTAGCAGGCATATACTACTTGGCTGTGAGGAGGGAACGACCTTTTTCCCTCCCAAAGTCATGATTACTGGAGAGAGACTATGCCTAATTGTAACCTTTATTTTTAGTGGTATTTTGGACAGAAAACAAAAGGAAAGGGCTTCAGAAGTGAGCAAATGTCAAGGTAATATAGGCAGTTGTAAACCATGCAGTGGTTAAGTGGTCATCTAAAGAGAAAAGGGAGAGAACATTTTTTCCTTACTACATAGTAAGCTTGTACTGTATACTTCTATAGCTTTCTAAAAGTTTTTTTTATTCTCATTAATATCCTCTCTTGTAGTTAAGGTATTTAAAGTTCAACATTCTTAAGGGCCCTGAACATGTAAATGGACAAAGCTGTGACTGCGGTCTTGTAAGAGTGGAGACCCTCAAGCTATTGTGATGAAGAACATAGTGTTGACTGAGGGGCAGTCGTAGACTGGGAAAGGACAATCATTCTTTAGTGTTTCTGGTAGATTAATATGTCTATAGCATAGCTTACAGTGATTTAGATTACATTAAATCTTGTGTGCCAGACTCTGAGCTAACTGCTTAAATGGATACTCATGTAATCTTTAGCATAACTATAACGTTAGTTACATTAACTCCCATATAAAGAGATCAAGGCTTAATTACGTAACTTACCAAAGGTCTCATCTATTAAATGGTCAGACTCCAGAGCCTAAGACTTAACCAATATGCGATATTGCCGCTTGGCCTAAACATGGTACATGCAATTGATAGTTGTTGCCTACACTTCTCTTGCCTTCAAAGGTCAGCCTTTTTGCAGGACCTAAAGATTTGCTTTATCCTTTGTGTGGGATTTAAAGCAGATAGCACACATGAGACTTGCATTGAGTTAAACCCTGGGTATGTAAGCAACTGAGGCCACTCTACTGAATTTAATCTTTAGTCATCACTTGGCTGCTTTATCAGCAAATAAAGGCTAAAATCCTTATCCTGCTTTTGTATTAAGAAACATCTGTTTTCAGTGGATTTGGTTTAGATTTGTTTTAATTAACTAGACTAATGGTTCTCAACCCTGGCTACACATTAGTTGTCTAGGAAGCTTCTGAAAACATCAGAGCCTAGGACCTACCTCCAGGCATTGGTGTTTTCAGAAGTTCCCCTGTAATTCTAATGTGCAGCCATGGTTGAGAACCACTCCCTTAGGCCCGTGGTTCTCAAACTATAGTCCCTTGGCCAGGAGCCATCAGCATCACTTGTTAGAAATGCAAGTTCTTGGCTCACTGCAGATATAATGAATCAGTTTCTGTGGTGGCCCGGCAATCTCTGTTTTAATAAGTCCTCTAGGTGATTCTGATGCCTGCTCAAGTTTGAGAACCACTCATTGAAAGATTGCCTTTGGCCCAGCCTTATCAGTTGCTATCAGGCAGCTGCTACTAAAGAGCAATATAGCGGAAAAGGGTTGATATGATGTTTAATTAAATATAGTAAATATATTTTATTAAAGGCCAAAGATGATATATAATGCCTAAGGAATCTGAGTGTTCATTCTTACTTTAGCACGTGTCTAGGTGGTTTATGGCTTTTGATTTTTCCGTTTTGTTTCTATATTGACAAAATTAGAATTGTGTTTTTCTGAAAGAAATATTTTATTGAAGCTTAGTGATCTGAATATGACTTAAATGAGGGCCCAGTTTCCACTATGCAGTCTTTATCTGTACTAACTTTGCATAGAAAGCAGTGTCCATAGTGTGTTTATGGGGAATTATCTATTTTGGTCTGTTGGTAAATTCTTCAGTGAGGGAAATACTCTATAATGGTTGAATATTCTTAGATGCGGTCCTGGTTTTTTTGTTAAATTAGGCTTTTAAATATACCAGTGAGTCCTTCTTTCTAAGACAAGCTTTCTGAATTTGACATAGGATTGAACTGGATCTCAAAATCTCCCTTGACACCTTCTTGCTTTTTAAGGATTCAACATGTACCTTCAGTTAGTCTTACAGGCCAGTTAAAAAGAGGAATTTGGGAATACTCTCCTTGTTAGTGATTCGCTTTCTTTAATTGCTTTATTAAATCTAGTCATCTGATTTAGAGATCTTGACTTACAAATTTTAGCTGATTTCTTTACAGAGAAAAGCTAGAAAACATCTAGTAGTTTGAGCAAGGAAGTATATATGTAAACAAGGAAAATGCTTTGAAAGTTATTATTTATCATATCTTAAGAATGAATAATTATTGTCCATAGCTAGGCAAAGTTGAAATCTTTAAACATGAGTATAAAATGATTGCTAAGAGTTTTCATAATGACATGAAAATTACTATGTGATCTTCCATGCTCTGTACTGTTCACATTTAAAATAGAAACGTCAGTTTACCTCAGAAACAAAGATTCTTTTTGTTTTGACTTTTTAGTAAATTATTTTGAAGTACCCCTTTTAAAGTATAGTAGCTTAATCCAATAATTCTCTTGTTAAAACAACACTATGTGTCAGGCACTATACAAGTACTTCACCGGGATTATCTCTTGTAATTCTCATAAAAACTCAGTGAAGTAGATACTTTTTCATGTGTCAAGTAGGAATAACTGAGATTCAGAGAGATTAAGTAACTTGCCTGATGTTGGACTGCTAATAAGCAGTAGACCTGGATTCAGAAAAGCAGACTGATAACCACTCTATCATACTACCTCTCATTTTGAGAGAAGCATGCTTATGAAATATTATAAAGCATCTATATATAGCATACAGGATTGTTCACGTAATTTGAAAATTTTCTGTCAGTTTCTTCAGTTATAATGCTTTCACAGAACTGCTACCTTAAACCAGAGGTTCTTTACCTGTCCATAAACACCTATGTGCCTTTTTCTATGGGGAGAACCCATAGCTCATTAGTGTTAAAAGAACTTTTAAACTGAATAGGTTAAATTGCTGCTTTTAAGTGTCAAGGCTCTACCATGGGGTTGAGATCAAATGGAATGTTATAGCATCACTTAGGACTTGGAGGGTAACTTATGCTAGGCTATAATTAAAGCTCATCTGGCAAATGTCTTAGGGTAATGTTGTCATTCTCCCAGCATTTTTAAAGCTTTTCTTGAGCTATTCTCAGCCTGTGGTACATGCTTTTGAGTAGCCTTAATTATGACTACTGCAAATAGAAGTCAGTGAGACAATTCTGAATAAAATAAAGTGGTATTTTTAGAAACAAGTAGTTTTTCTATAAAGTAAGGAACTGATTTTCTTGAATGTATTGACATGTAGTGATCTATTTCTAAAGGAGTCCCAAAAATGTTTTGAGCAATGTCAAAATGTAGTGATACTGGGTTTTGGGACTAAAGGAGTAGGAGACTTCTGTTTAATCAAGCCAGTGTCATGTTGATCTTGAGTATAGGGGGCTAGAATGAGAGAGTTAGTTTCAGAACCCTGGTGCAGTGACCAGTCCCATTGCTTCATGGTTGTTACTAACCTACTTGCCGAAGACTTAGAGTATTTCCTCTAACTTCTACAACTTTCAGCATCCTGAATGGATGATAATGAAAAGGAGGGCCGGAGAAGGGTAGACAATTCTGTGACCATATCATTGCTCTTCTGTTGTGTTATAAGATCGCTTAGTGCTTAGAAAAATGACTTTACAGATACCAGTTGATTTCACTTTTCAGATTTATACGTCATCCCTTTATGTTAGCGTTTCCAAAAAAGATGGTCAGCAACACTGCAGATTCACCCAGGTAAGGTGTTTAAAATGCAGATCCCTGAGGGACACCAGACCCCACCGCCACTGTCTGTGTTGAGTAAGCCTGGGGTATGGCCTAGTAACCTACTTTTCAAACAGCTACCCCAGGGGCCTTATAGGCTGTATGGTTCTCTTATAGGCTGTATGGTTCAGGCATTAGAGTCAGAATTTGGTTAGAATTCTAGGTCTTTGGTTTTATTGGTAAGTATTTTGTTTTGAACTCTTTCAGCTTTAATTTTCTCATCTGTAAATATCTACTTGATTTACATTGGGTTTTTTTCCCCTAATCTTGGAAAGTACCCAGTAATAATAAAAATCAAACTTTCTGCTTTTCATTTATTTATGAATAAATGAATAAAAACAGGTTACTTTGGTAAGTACTCTTAGATAATAGATTTATTTTTGGCATAGGTATTTTTTAACC
Organism: Equus quagga; assembly: GCF_021613505.1. NCBI lineage: Eukaryota > Metazoa > Chordata > Mammalia > Perissodactyla > Equidae > Equus > Equus quagga. The sequence goes on from NC_060272.1 coordinate 108,516,587, forward strand.
TAATTATATTGTTTCCTCTCTTTCCATAACACTTATCCACTATTGTTGTGTTCTACAAATGAAATTTATTTCCATGTGATATATAAAGTCTACTATAAGCAGTTTTAAATAGTTATTCTTAATTGTGAGTAAGCTTTACATTTAAGGTAAAATTTAGTGATGTTATCTATTAGAATAAGAAATGCTTACTTTTTGCATGTGGTATGACATTAAAGATTTGCTAAACTAGAACATGCCTCCAGATGAATTGTGTCCTTATTTAAGCATATTAGCCCCAGGAAGCCATGTTTTGAAGGAAAGTTTCAGTGATACTCCTTAATACAGTTTGAGTCTTCTAAAATTACTGGTTAACTTACAAGCCACCTAAGAAAATGCAGTTTTACTATAGTAAACCTTTTTTTAATAGTACTTAATCAATTTCCCTGAAGTTTAATTCCCCAGGCTTTACTTGATTAATTGTTTTGTCAATTGAAAACAATTGATTTTTGCTAAGATGTCACATAGTTAAGGATAATCAAAAGCATATACTCTGAAAGACATCCAAAGAGTATTTGGAGCAGTGAAAATGTTATTGGGAAAGCTTAGACTTAGGGATATTTAAAGCTTATCTGAAAACATAGACTTTCTAACACCAGAGTGGCTCTAAACTCTCAAGGATGCAAAGTAGCTCACTAGAATAATTTATCTTATTCCTATATTAGAGTAAAACCTTGACTTCAGGTTCTGAGTACAGGAGGTCATATAATACAAGAGAAAGAAGGACCCTAGCTTCATCCTTCCGCAGGTATAAGGTTGGACCTCAGCACATTGTAGGTAAAGTTGGCCTTGATGTCTTCCTACCTCTGTGGTTCAGGTCTTTTGGGATATCTTGGTCCCATTTTAGAAGTTGTTAAAGCTTCCAATACTTCTCAAAATGTTCATACAGTCTCATGCACAGGTTTCCTCAGTGTAAATGCTGGAAGAATTCAGTGGCTTGGACCAGTTTGCAGTGGTTATCTTCAACCATACATTAGACCTGAATGTTGTGTTGGGGACTGCCTATACTTAAAAAGACTTTTTCTTGAGTACTGGCATAATTAACAATTGAGCTGACTATAGGTTTTTTGTTTTTAAGAACACCAAAAACATAAGCTTTAAAAAGGCTTTTTCTTAATAGCTCTGCATAGAATTCTTTATTCCCACTTAACTATCTAGATCAAAGCTTCTCAAGGAAGAAGAGGAGATATAGAAGAATCAAGGAGATCTTTTTGAAATACAGTGATTATAGTTTATTTGTCTTAGAGCTTTAGTTACATAAAAACAGACTTTTCAATGAGCTGCATGTTTCCAAACATTTATAGGCCTGGTAAATCCTAAACACGTTAAAGTTTGAACATAGTACCTGCTCCTCAATGAAAACTTGCTGTTTTTCAGTGTAAGTACTGTGATAGAAATATGCATACCTAACTTTTAGAGTACCTAGAGCTCTGAGAATACAAGATAGAGGAGACACTTCTGTATTCCTGAAGGAGAACAGCAGGATAATACCAAGGATAAAGAAGTAGGAAATACAGGATTACCTGAGGGTAGATTAGTATGGCCAAAGTGTAGGAGGTATATGGTGAGTAGTAGGAAATGAAACTAAAGGTGAATAAAGACTTCCAATTAAACGTGACTGATTAAGACAAGATGCATGTTTGTCTGCAGTCCTTCTTAAACCCTCCTAGAAGACAGTAAAAGAATAAATGCATAAACCCCCAAGGGCAAAAAATGAGATAGAAGTAAAAGAAGAGAAAGCAACAAAATTTTGGAAGGTAAGAGGCTAATGGGTAAATGATACCTAACTTAGCAGTCTAGTGAAAGCTGAAACCTAAGAATGAGAAGCCAATAACAGGCAAGTAAATTGGCATTGAAGAACCTTTGGAAGGCTCAGGCCTTGGATTCACCAGGTACCTTGGAGGTAGGCATATGGAATAAAACTGAAAACAAGAGGATTGGTTAATCTGTATGAAAGAACATTTTAACCGCTTCACCCCACGCAGGGTTTAAACCAAGAAGGAGGAAGACATGGTATTCAGGAAATAGGATTCAACACAGGAAGTAATGAAAGGAGATCCCAATGTCCAAAAAGAACAGTTAAGCACTGAATGGAAAACAAAGCTGTGGAAGAAAGGACATGTAGTTAAAGTATGCTTCATTATTTAGCTGTGAGTACTATTTACTCAACATGTAAAAAAATTTTGTAAAGACATATTTTTACAAACAACTTAGTTTGTATAATGTGCTTCAGAGCAAGGAAAAGTTGGTCGATCCTTGCAAGAGTATGGGTCTAGAGCCAGATGATCAGTGAATCATGTCTCTGCTGCTTACTTCTGTCCAAATAACTAATTTGGCTTTTTTGCCTCCTCTGTAAAATGAGGATAGACTAGCGCGTACCTCTATCCTGAGTTGTAAATATGTGAACACTTAGAGCGTGCCTTGTGTTAGCAATTATGAGGAGGAGGAGGATGGAGGCAAATGAATTATACATGAGGGATGGGTGGAGTAATAGTTTAAAGTAAAAAGCATCTAAGTATGTTACTTAAAGAGATAAATAGCTAAGAGTTGCAAATATTTGCATCTGGGCAACAGGAGTCAGGAGTGTGGTGGGCTGGGGCAGGAGGCTGCTTGTCATTGTAAGCCTTGAGTGTTAACTTTTTGAATTTTGTACACATATGGGGGTAAAAACCTTCAAAAAGTGAGAAGAGCCCTTCATTTGGGTTTTAACTTGAACCACAAAGCATTTTATTGTAGAAATCTTTAAACTTATATAGGATTTGAGAGAACAGTATAATGAACTCATCACCTAGCTTCAACCATTATGAACTCTGGCCAAGCTTGTTTAATCTATACCAGCATCTCCGAGTACTCTTGGATTATTTTGAAGCAAGTGCTTTACATCATTTCAACCTGAAGTGGCCTTAGCAGTTATGGTGAGCACACTGCTCAGATCCCTCTTTAAGAAAACTTGCTGACCCAGCTGCAAGGAATGCATGCAGTTAACTGGTAACTTTTAGTCACAGCACTTTTGAGATCTGCCACAGTGTTTGAGCCAAGTACACACTCTTTCCTGGCATCCTCCTGCCAGTGACTAAATGTGGCAGGAGTTGTAGGGCCTGGCAACTTTTGCTGCGTATAGGACCCTACAGTCAGTCTCTGCACCAGAGCTCACCATTGGCCTGGCTAAGACTTTTGTCAGAGTTGTTCCACACTCTAATGCTTTTCCTGTCCAACCCTCTTGCTTTCCTCTCCTTTCAAAGTGACAGAGACTATCAAAGTGATAGTCTAAGGGCTGTTGCTACCTAGTTCTGCTCTTTCTCCCTGTCTTTCATAAGTTCATCTTGATTTCTTCTCAGAGCATTCAACTGAAAGTTGATAAAAGGGTTCTTTTTTAAAGTGTGCAGAAAAGAGCTAACCTATTAGACCTGAGACTGCTATTCCTTAAAAGGTGTGTTTGTGTGGTTGACCTTTGGCTAGTGTTTGGGAACTTAGCTATCAGGAGGATTCTCCTCATTCCCTGATAAAAATGGCTAACTGTGCCTAAACTGTTAATGTGAAGAATATAGTTTAGTTTGAATACCTGCCTCTGGGAGGCTGGAATTTTGATATGTGCTAGGCATTGATTGCTTATGTGATCAACCCTTAATAAAAACTTTGGATATTCTTTACTGTACATCCCTGGTTGCTAATATTTCACACGTGTTATCATAATTTGTTGCTGGAGGAATTAAGCATGTTTTGTGCGACTCCACTGGGGGAGGACTCTGAGCTTGCGCCTGGTTTCCTCTGGACTTCACCCCATGTGCCTTTTGCCTTAGCTGACTTTGCTTTGTATCCTTTCAGTGTAGTAAATCATAGCTATGGGAACAACTAGATGCTGTCCTGTGAGAATGAGTCTTGTAAGCTCCCCTAGCAAATTACTGAACTTGGCAGTGGTCTTTGGGACTCTAACATGTTAAAACAACAAATCCCACATGAAATTCTTAGTGACTCCTTAATATGAAATAACCAGTCAATGTTCAGACTTCCCTGTCTTTTTAAAAAACGTACTTAGGTTGTTCAAATAAGAATAAAAAATGAGATCCACCCATTGTATTTAGTTGATAGGTTAAGTCTCAACCTACAGATTCCCCCTATTTCTTTTCCCCCTTGTTATTTATTTATGCAACACAAGTGACAGTTTTGAGTTTTCCCACGGTCTGGACTTTACATCCCTGTAGTGGTATTTTTTTTTTTTTTTAAGATTTTATTTTTCCTTTTCCTCTCAAAGCTCCCCAGTACATGGTTGTGTATTTTTAGCTGTGGGTCCTTCTGGTTATGGCATGTGGGATGCCGCCTCAGCATGGCTTGATGAGCGGTGCCATGTCCACGCCCAGGATCCGAACTGGTGAAACCCTGGGCCGCCGAAGCGGAGTGTGCAAACTTAACCACTTGGCCATGGGGCTGGCCCCCCGTAGTGGTATTTAACATGTTCCTCTGTTAATGTTAGTTTCCCGAAAGCTTATATCTAGAGGTTTGACTGGATTCAAGTTATATTTGATACGACTACTTGAGAGATGATGTTTACTTACCTATTGCACGGCATTGGGAGGCACATAATACCTGCTTCTCTTTTTTGTGGTAAGATTCAGATATTCTCAGCCTGGTGTATCCATTGTGAAATTTACTACCAGCTTTTCGTCTTGACCTAGCAGCCATTAGTCTTTAACTAGCTCCTCTATTTCATTGTGTTTGCAAAAATGATGATACCTCATTCTTTCCTTCATTTATTAGCTATAATTGGTTTCATAAAGAACTTTTCTTAACAACCAGTTGGTTCATATATGAAAGGTAGGATAAACTATTGATTCTTGAACTTTTTCAGTGTTCGGAATAAGTTCCCTAGCATCCTCCAAAAGTTGGCCAGTGAGATTTTTACTTTTAAGTATCTTTTTTTTTTTTTTTTTTTTTAAGATTGGCACCTGAGCTAACAACTGTTGCCAATCTCTTTTTTCTTTTTCTGCTTTATCTCCCCAAATGCCCCCTGGTACATAGTTGTATATCTTAGTTGCAGGTGCTTCTAGTTGTGGCATGTGGGATGCTGCCTCAACGTGGCCTGACGAGCGGTGCCATGTTCGCGCCCAGGATCCGAACCAGCAAAACCCTGGGCCGCTGCAGCGGAGCACGCAAACTTAACCACTTGGCTGTTAGGCTGGCCCCACCTTTTAAGTATCTTTATGAACTAATGGATGATAACACTTATTTTAAACTAATTCAGTTCTTTTTGGTGCCCAATTTGTCCCACCTCTGGCCTTCCATGCTGGAAATAGTTTTTGAGGCTCTCTGCATTCAGGTATAACAGGATGTCCCAAGTTCTACTTCTTGCCCATGCCTTGATTCAGCCATTTCTTCCAAGAGCCCTAGTTCGTTTAGGTTAGAGATTGTACTTAGAGCATGTAGTCTGTGCTGCTCATTGATACTTGTTTGATCATGTTTCCAGGTCTTCTCATTGGACACAGCTAGGGAATACTTAAATATACCATAGGTTTGTATTTATATTTCCAATTAAAGGTTTATAATTTAATCTCTTTTTTCTCTTACTTTGAAAGTCATAACTCTTAATAATGCCACTGATTTGCTTTTTCCTACTCATAAGGTAGTTCCAGACTAGCAGTACTAGTATTGCAAACAATGTGATTACAGAAAAGTTGGTGGGTTTTTTTACATTGTTTTAGGAAATAACCCCATTAGGGATGTATAGTTAATTTATAGTATTTTCGAGTCACTTGTAATAGTTCCTCCTTGTGTAGTTAAGCCATCAATTGTGTGCTTTTGTTTCATTTTGCTTTTCCTTTTTAGGGACTTCCCACGTATTGTGAATTTTGTTTTATAACTATGTGAAACATTACATGGTTCTATAGGTAAATCTCCAAAACAAAGTATGTTGAGATAAACAGTGTCCCATCCTGGTTCCTTCTACCCTATTGCTTATCTCTTTTTTAGTAACTATATTTATTAGTTTTGGCTTATCCTTCTGTTTCAAAATACAAGTGTGTATAATTGCATATATACTCACATATTTGTATATGTATATATACAAGTGTGTATGTTTGTATTTCCACACACACGCACTCATTAGCTAGAAAGTAGTATGCTGTAAACACTGTATCTTGCTTTTTTTGAGTTAATGTATCTCTCCTATATATTGGTCCATAGCAGATATCATATTCTCTTTTATAGGAGCATAATATTCCATTATATTAATTGTACCGTATGTTATTTTAAGTGATTTCCTATTGTGGACATTTGATGGTTTCTACTCCTGCTATTAGAGTTCTAAATAGCCTTGTTGATGTTTATTTTCATGAGGATTTTTGTTATTTATTTTTGGGATGTATTCCTAGAAGTGGAATTCCTTGAGCAAGAGGTAAATACTTAGGCAATTTTGCTAGCTGTTGCCAAATTTCCCTCTACAAGTGGGCGGTGCCATTTTGTGTTCCCATCAGCAATATATGAGAATACCTGTTTTCCCACAGCCTATGAACAGACTGTTATCAAACTTCACAAAATATTTTAAGTAAATCTGTTTTAGAATCTTCAAAAGTGTGATATGGATTGTGTGGTATGATCCTAAAGACAGGGAGATGTGTTGGACCTTGACAACAAATAGTCTCAAGAGAAATGCAAGTCTTCACTAAGGGGGTATAGTTATCTTAAAGAAGTGTTAAATGTATAGCATAAGGAGGACTTAGTAATGGAATGGAGGCATTATAAGAGGAATTTGGAATAATGCTTAAGTTTGTGGGAGTATGAAGTTTCCTCTAGAGAATGCTTAGCATCAGCAGATTATGGGTTAGGGAATATTATCTTAGATGCCTTGAATTTGAGGTGTTTGGAGACATCTGTGTTAAGAAATGTAGTTGGATATATGGATCTGAAGAGAAAAATTTGAATTAGAGTGGAGTTTTCAAGTCATCACTTTATGTAATATTAAGATATGTATAGATGAAGATGCCCAGGGAAAGAATAATAATTAATATTTGAATACTTGACATGTTCTTGACTTTGGTAAGAGTAGTTTTAGGTACCCCTTCCATGTTTGTTTTTTAACATAACAATTGACTTAATATTTCTTTGGCTAGAATTTAGGAAAATCATGCTTCATTTTCATGACTTATCTTTTACAGACTTACTGTATACATAGAGTATTTATACAGGCATACCTTGGAGAGATTTGCGGGTTTGATTCCAGACTACCGCAATAAAGCAAATATTGCTATAAAGTGAGTCACACAAATTTTTTGGTTTCTCAGTGCATATAAAACTTATGTTTACCTTACACTGTAGTCTACTAAGTCTATTGTAGACAATAGCATTGTCTAAAAAAATATGTACGTGTTAATTAAAAAATACTTTATTGCTAAGAAATCCTAACCACCATCCGAGCTTTCAGCGAGTCAGTGTTTTTACTGGTGGAGGGTGTTGCCTTGATGTTGATGGCATCTGACTGCTCAGGGTGGTGGTTGCTGAAGGTTGGAGTGGCTTGGCAATTGCTGAAAATAAGACAACAGTGAAGTTTGCTGCATGGATTGACTCTTAACTTTCACAAACAATTTCTCTGTAGCACGCAATGCTGTTTGATAGCATTTTACCCACAGAAGTTCTTTCAAAATTGGAGTCAGTCCTCTGACTTATCAACTAAGTTTGTATAATATTCTAAAACTTTGGTTGTTGTTTTAACAGTCTTCACAGCCTCTTCACCAGGAGTAGATTTCATCTCAAGAAACCACTCTCTTTGCTCATCCACAAGAAGCAACTCCTCATCTGCTAAAGTTTTATCATGAGATTACAGCAATTCAGTCACATCTTCAGGCTCAACTTCTAATTCTAGTTCTCTTGCCATTTCTACCACATCTGCAGTTACTTTCTGCACTGAAGTTTTGAACACCTCAGTGTCATCCGTGAGAGTTGGAATCAACTTCTTCCAAACTCTTGTTAATGTTGATATTTTGACCTCTTGCCATGAATCACAAATGTTCTTTTTTTCTTTCTCCTCTTCTCCCTAAAGCCCCCCAGTATGTAGTTGTATATTCGAGTTGCAGGTCCTTCTGGTTGTGCTATGTGAGATGCCACCTCAGCATGGCCTGATGAGTGGTGCCTTGTCTTTGCCCAGGATCCGAACCAGTGAAACTGCAGGCTGCTGAAGCAGAGTGTGCAAACTTAACCACTTAGCCACGGGGCTGGCCCCACAAATGTTCTTGATGGCATCTGGAATACTGAATCCTTTTCAAAAAGTTTTCAATTTACTTTGCCCAGATCCATCAGAGGAATCACTATCTATGGCAGCCATAGCCTTACAAAACCTATTTCTTAAATAATAAGACTTGAGGGGCCAGCCCTGTGGCTGAGTGGTTAAGTTTGCATGCCCTGCTTTGGTGGCCCAGGGTTTCGCTGGTTTGGATCCTGGGTGCTGACCTAGCACTGCTCATCAAGCCATGTTGAGGTGGCGTCCCACATAGCAGAGCTAGAAGAACCTACAACTAGGATATACGACTATGTACTGGGCTTTTGGGGGGAAGAAGAAAAAGGGAAAAACAAAGATTGACAACAGATTAGTTAGCTCAGGAACAATCTAAAAAATAATAACAACATTGGGGCTGGCCCCGTGGCCGAGTGGTTAAGTTCGCGCGCTCCGCTGCAGGTGGCCCAGTGTTTCGTTGGTTCGAATCCTGGGTGCGGACATGGCACTGCTCATCAAACCACACTGAGGCAGCATCCCACATGCCACAACTAGAAGGACCCACAACGAAGAATATACAACTATGTACCGGGGGGCTTTGGGGAGAAAAAAGGAAAAATAAAAAAATCTTTAAAAAAAAAAATAATAACAACAACAACAAGAGTTGAAAGTCGAACTGACTCCTTGATCCATGGGCTGCAGAATCGATACTGTGTTAGAAGGTATGAAAACATTAGTCTTGTTTACATCTCCATCAGAGCTCTTGGGTGACCGGGTGCATTGTCAGTGAGCAGTAATAATTTGAAAGGAATCTTTTTCTGAGCAGTAAGTCTCAATATTGGGCTTCAGATACTCAGTAAACCATGTTGTAAACACGCATACTGTCTTCCAGACTTTGTTGTTCCATTTATAGAGCATAGTCAGAGTAGATTTAGCATAATTCTTAAGGGCCCTAGAATTTTCAGAATGGTAAATGAACATTGGCTTCAATTTAGTCACCAGCTGCATTAACCCTCAATGAGAGAGTCAGCCTGTCCTTTGAAGCTAGGCATTGACTTCTCTGTAGCTACAAAAGTCCTAGATGGCATCTTCTTGCACTATAAGACTGTTTTTTCTACAATGAAAATCTTCATTGATTTATGTTAGCTAGATCTTATGGATATCTTGCTGCAGCTTCTACATGAGCAGTTGCTGCTTCACCTTGCTCTTCTGTGTTATGGAGACAGCATCTTTCCTTAAACTGCATGAACCAACCTCTGCTAGCTTCAAACTTTTCTTCTGCGGCTTCCTCACCTCTCTCAGCCTTCACAGAATTGAAGAGTTAGGGCTTTGCTCTGGATTAGGTGTTGGTTTGAGGGAATATTGTGGTTGGTTTGATCTTTTGTCAAGACCAGTAAAACTTTCTCTATATCAGCTATAAGGCTATTTCACTTTATCATTCATATGTTCATTGGAGTCACACTTATGACTTCCTTCAAGAACTTTTCATTTGCATTCACAACTTGGTTAATTTTTTGTGGAGCAAGAGGCCTAGCCTTTTGGCCTGTCTCAAGCTTTCCACGTGCCTTCCTCACTGAGCTTAATCATTTCTAGCTTTTGATTTAATGTGAGAGATGTGTGACTCTTCCTTTTACTTGAACACTTAGAGGCCATTATAGAGTTATAATTGGCCTAATGTCAATATTGTTGTGTCTTAGGGAATAGAGAGGCCCTAGGAGAGGGACAGAGATGGGGAAATGGCCCATCAGTGGAGCAGTCAACACACACATTTTTGATTAAGTTCACCGTCTTACATGGGTGTGGTTTCATGGTACCCCAGAAATTACAATAGTAACATCAAAGATCACAGATCACTGTAACAAATATAATAATGAAAATGTTTGAAATATTGCGAGAATTACCAAAACGTGACACAGAGACACAAGGTGAGCAGCAAATGCTGTTGGTTAAATTGCACTGATAGACTTGCTTGATGCAGGGTTGCCACAAACTTTCAGTTTGTAAAAACAAAACCAAAAAAAGCAGTATCTGAGAAGTGCAGTAAAAATGAGGTATGCCTGTACATAAACTTGACCATATATTTCTGTTCTGAAGTCATACAGATTTAGTTTCAGGGCAAACATAGCTTACATTCCCTTGCTCTGATGTTTGGAATGATTTATTTTTGCCTTATCTCTGCTAAACATGATTTTATATACAATTTTAAAACTGTGCAAGTTCTCTACTTTGTTCAAAATATTTCCATTCTTGGTATCTAATTTTGACAAACGTAGGCAAATAAATGGAGAATTTTCTTGCCATTGAAGTATGCTTTCCTGCACTTTACAGAAGTAGATGATAGTGTCATGATGTCAAAATATAATTTTCACATTACAGCTGAGAAAAGAGTCTCATCTAAAAATAGTTTTCTATCCTATATGGCCTTAAGAATATTGAGGTAGAAAACAAATTCACAACTTTAGAATTAGAAAAGCCCTAAAATACCTAGTTTAATTTTGTTTTATAGGTTGGAAAAAATGTTGATTATTTTTCTGACCAAACCAATGTGAAACAACATGAATATATAAACACCGAGTGTTGGGCTAGAGACTTATGTTTGACCATTAAAAAATGAGATTGAAATGGGAGAAGAGTAGAACCGTAGACATGGCTTTGTACTTGTCGGTTTCTTTAGGATTATTTCTGTGTGATAATGACAATATTAACAACTGACATTTACTTATCTCATCATGTACTGTTTTAAGTGCTATACAAGTCTTCTCAATTTAGTTCTCAAAACAACCATATGAGGTTAGTTACCATGAGGTACATTTTACACATGAGAAATAGTCATAGAGAGGTTTAGTGACTTTCCCAAGGATACGCAGTAGCAAATGCTGAAATGGGAATTTAAACCCATGAAGAAACTAGGATGATAAAAGGATTCAAAACTGTCATATGAATTGAAGGAAATTTATTTAAAATGTTTTTATTTAGAAGAGAAGATTGCGAGTAGCAGGAACATTTAGACTGTCAAGTATTAGGTCTTTCATGGAGAAAGTGTATAGATTTCTTCATGGAATTGAGGCATAATATGAGTTTTAAAGCTTATCTTTGATGTAGTAGTATTTTCTTTTTCCTATGTCAGAGCTACATGAAGACAGAATGGCTTTTCTTGGTTAAAACTGACTCTCATCACTTACTGTTTGAGCAGAGGTTGCATGGTTATTTGGAAGGCTTGTAGTAGAAGGGAATTACGACACTGAGGGGGTAAATGGGCTAGATCCTCTCTGAGGCCCCTTGCTAATCCTGAGACCTTTTTTTTCCCCAATTAAGTAAAATTTGAACAGACTTGATTAAATTGGGTGATTAACTAAAGATCCCACCCAGAATTAATATCCGTTTATTCTAAATGAGTTAGACACACTGTGAGAGTCCTAGGCTTGCATAGTACTTGTTTGATTCAGGAGAACTAAGGCTAGCTGCTAGAGCTGCTTCCCATTCCAGACCAACTTACATTGTAAGCAGGCACTCAGCTGGTTACAGGTTAATGGTTTCTTCCCTTAGTTTCTACCTTGTTAATGCTGTTGCACTAGGTATGATATTTAATTATTCTTTTGTTCCCATAGCACTGTAGGTTATCAAACTTGAGCATGCTTTAGAATTACTGAGAGAATTTGTGAAAATAGATTGCTGGACGTCATTCCCAGAGTTTCTGATTCAGTAGATCCGAAGTGGAGCCCAAGAGTTTGCATTTCTAACGTGTTCCCAGGTGATGCTGATGCTTTTGGTCTGGGGACGACACTTTGAGAAGCCCTGCCATAGTAGTTTGGCCTACCCCAATAGATTGAGCTTTCCAGGAGCAGGAACCACATATTACTCATTTCTTTGTCCCTCTACTACCAAGCAATATATAAAGGCAATAGGTCTTAATTTTATAGAAACCATTGTGGACTGTTACATTGCTGTCTTTGGCTTACTGCTACCAGAAGTTAGGCCTGAAACTGAGGAATGTTCTACAGCTTTCAGTTCAGGTCAGGTTTAGGTTTATGCTAAGCTTACCTTTAGAAACAGAAAATCAAGATTGTGCTAGAGGGGCTGGCCCCGTGGCCGAGTGGTTAAGTTTGCGCACTCCGCTTCAGTGGCCCAGGGTTTCACCAGTTCGAATCCTGGGTGCAGACATGGCACCACTCATCAAGCCATGCTGAGGCGCATCTCACATGCCACAACTAGAAGGACCCACAACTAAAAATACAACAACTATGTACTGGGAGCTTTGGGGAGAAAAAGGAAAAATAAAATCTTAAAAAAAAACAGTGTTGGGAATTTAACTCGTTGGGGTGGGAGGGAAATATTTAAAAAAAAAAAGCTTGTGCTAGAATTCTGTCACGTGGTTCCACTTTCTGATACATACAAAATTTTTTTGTTTTGCCGTTATTAGGGGAATGTAAGAACTAGAATCTTAGCTTGCTCTTCCTGGAAAAATGGAGGCTATTGAAACGTACTAGGTTCGCGTTCTTATTATGCATAAAGGAAATGGCAGAACTCAGTGAACTGGTTCCAAGTTCAGGAAGAAGTCAGCATCTAGTCCTATTAAAGTAATTCTTTTTTCTTTCTTTCTTTCTTTGTTTTTGTTTTTGAGGAAGATTAGCCCTGAGCTAACTGCTGCCAATCCTCCTCTTTTTGCTGAGGAAGACTGGCCCTGAGCTCACATCTGTGCCCACCTTCTTCTACTTTATATGTGGGATGCCTACCACAGCATGATGTGCCAAGCAGTGCCATGTCTGCACCCGGGATCTGAACCGGTGAACCCCGGGCCACTGAAGCAGAACGTGTGCGCTTAACTGCTGCGCTACCGGGCTGGCCCCCTATTAAAGTAATTCTTAAACTTGGGTTAATAAAATGTGGAACAAGAAGTACTTGTGTTTTTTACCTACCCCTACTCCTACCCACCAAGCTAGCAAAGAATGTCTTGTTAAGATTTTAGCAAGAATTGTTTACTCTGGCAGTTAAAATCATGAATAAATACCATTTACTTTAAATGCCATTAATAATAATATGACTAGTTTTTTATATACGTTGGATGTAATTTTAGTCATCTTTGGTGATACTCATAAGCGGTGTTATGAGATTCTTCTCTTTGTCTCTCCTCAGATACCCAGAAAGTGGTACTGTAGAAATAAATGTCAAGGATCTTCGACCACGAGCTAGAACCACTTTGAAATGGAATGAACTAAATGTTGGTGATGTGGTAATGGTTAACTACAATGTAGAAAATCCTGGTAATAGAGGATTTTGGTTTGATGCAGAAATCACTGCTTTGAAGACAATCTCAAGGACCAAAAAAGAACTTCATGTGAATATTTTCTTGGGGTAAGATTCGCTTCACCAATGCCATTGCCTTATTGAATTAATCAAGGAATGTAATTTTTAGGTATTAAGCACATGTTCCTTAGTAAAAAAGATGGAATCCATGAAAGATGAAAATCTGCATTCCAAAGGATAACTTTTTTTTTTTAATATAAATTCTTGAGAATTTTTTAAGAATGGCCCTTAAATCTCCATCACTACTTTAAACCTGGAGATATTATTTGAAAGCATCTTGGAAATAACTGCGTATTCTATTAGAGAAATCCTTGTTTACCTCACAGGATTCTTCTAGATTAAACCAAATAATAAACAAAAGCATTTCAATAGCTATGGTTGCTATGAGGATCTGTGTTGATTTAATAGCAGTGAATGTCTAACCAGCTGTCTCCTGGACTTGCAAGACTAGCTGAAATTTTCCTTCATAGTAATTTTCTCCAACTTACAGAATTTAACAAGCTTAATTAAGAGAATTCAAAATGTAAAACGTCACCCAAAATACCAGGTCACTCAGATACTTCCATCATCAATTCTTTAAGAAACACTTTTAGATGTTTCCCTCAACTGGTATAGTATTATACATTGTTTCACAGCTACTTTTTTACACTTAGGAAAATGTATCACCATCTTTCTGTGTCTGATTCTTCTGAATAGAGTTTATTGGATAAATAGTCACTAATTTACTTTTTAAAAAAGTCTGTTCAACTATTTCCAGTTATTTATTATAATGTGTAAGTAAACAACTTGTGTATGCTTTTTTTTTTTTGAGGAAGATTAGCCCTGAGCTAACATCTGCCGCCAATCTTCCTCTTTTTGCTGAGGAAGACTGGCCCTGAGCTAACATCCGTGCCCATCTTCCTCTACTTTATATGTGGGACGTCTGCCACAGCATGGCTTGACAAGCGGTGTGTAGGTCCATACCCGGGATCTGAACCGGCGAACCCCGGGCCGCCAAAGCGGAACGTGCGAACTTAACCGCTGCGCCACCGGGCCAGCCCCTGTGTATGCGTTTTTTTGTATTTCTTTTAGAATGAATTCTTAGAGCTACATTTGTGTTGAGCATTGGGGATTCTGGGATGACCCTGACAGTTTTCTTTTATATAAGAGAAGCAGCCAAACTAACACTGTTGTCAAGTTCTGGTTAACTGAATTAAAATATATATTATATTAGTATTATATTTGTTATATATAACAAGTATATATTATATATAATGGATATATTGTATCTATTGTAACATGGAGGTGACAAGTCTGGGATCAAACATCTGCTTATGGTTAGTAATATAAAGCAGGGGTCAGTAGACTATAGCCTACTGGCTGCCTGTTTTTATGAAAATAAAATTATTGAAACACAGCAGTGCCCATCCATTTACATATTATCTATGACTCTTTTTGTGCTCTACAGCATTGTTGAGTGGTTGCGACTGAGAGTATCTGGCTTGCAAAACCTAAACTACTTACTCTCTGACCCTTCAGAGAAAAAGTTTGCTGTCTCTTAAAGAAAAAGAACATCATGAGGTGCTGAAAATAGCTTATATTTTAGAAAACAGTTTCAGAGCTTTCTACAAACCCAAGTGTGATTCTATTGCCATACTAAAGGTGTAACTCAATTATGAATTCTGAGCAACTTGAAATTCAAATATGGATATTAATCATGAATAAATGGAGAAAGCATCTACATAAATTGGTTATATAGGGAGTCTTATAATGTACTTGAATGTAGGAAGTACAAGAAAGCACGTGTACACAATAGGAGGAGATAATAGTAGTACTCATATCATTGAACTAAAAAAAAACTTGCTATTTTAAAAATGTTTCCCTGAATGATTCTGAGGTATGGTTAAAATGGAGCACCCTGGCTTTGGGAACTAGAACTAAGATTGAGTGGAAATTATAGATAGGAAAATATTGGCTTACTAGAGAGAACAATTATGTGATAGCTATCCCAACAATAAAACACACTGTACTGTAAAGTATTATGTTCTCCATCATTAAGTTTTTACCAGACATGTTAGGAACACAAGAGCCAAAAAGGAACCAGTGTGGCCTGTGGATGGTAACTTTTTTTCATGGTTAAGAGTCTTTCCCCCTCACTGGAAAGAGCAGATAAATAATAAGTGTTAGTATAAGTGTATTCTGCTGTTGATAGACAGTTTGGGGCTGTTACAGATAATGCTGCCATGACATATCTGTGTCCTGGTGCTTATGTACGTTAGTTTCTGTAGGGAACATCTTGTCTAGAAGTAGAGTTGCTGGGTTGTAGAACCTCTGCATCTTCAACTTTGATAGGACCAAATATTTGAGCGATACCAGATTACACTTCCACAACAGTATGAATGTTCACATTGCTTTCATTCTCATTCACACTTAATTTTGTCAGACTTGTTTTTGCTAATTGGTGGGCTTATAATAAAATAGTACATCATTGTGGCTTTGATTTGCATTTCACTCACTGTTAATGAGATTTGAGAACCTTTTCTTATGTTTATTGGCAATTTGGATGTCTTTTGTGAGGATCCTGTTCCAAACATTGGTGTTTCGTTGTTAATTGGGTAGTCTGTCTTACGGATTTTTAGGAGTTCTAATTGTGGAGACTTGACCATTTCAGTTATATGTGGAGAAAATATATCCTCCAATTCTATGACTTATCTTTTCTCCTTGTGTTTGAATAGTATTCTTAATTTATGTAGTCGAATTTATACTTTCCATGTCTTGCTTAAGAAGCTCTCTGGGGTATGTGTATGGGGGAATGGAAATGGGAGAAGGTGGTCAAAAGGTACAAACTTCCAGTTGTAAGATAAGTTCTGGGGATGTAATGTACAACGTGGTGATTATAGTTAACAATACTGTATTGTATATTTGAGAGTGGATCTTAAAAGTTCTTATCACAAGAAAAAATATTGTAACTATGTGAGGTGATGTTTACTAAACTTTTTGTGGTAATTGTCAATAAATACGTATATCAAATCATTGTTGTATACCTTAAACTTATATACTGCTATGCCAATTATATATCAATAAAATGTGGAGTGAGGGGGAAGAAACTTTTCCCTACCCAGAGAACATAAAGGTATTCTCCATTATTACCTTATAAATGGTTGGTGGTTTTGCCTTTGTTTAGGTCTTTAATCCAGTTGAAGCAGGTTTTTGTGTACAGTGTGAGATAAGGGCTTGACTTACCTTAATACAATGGGATAATCATTTTTCCTAGGACCATTTACTGAAAAGCCCATTTTCCTCATTGATCTTCAATATCACCTCATATCAAGTATCTTTATATGTGATGTGTCCATCTGATGTCTATTGTGTACCATTGTCTGTTTCGTGTATTCTTGTATCAATTCCACACTTTCATAGTGTAACAGAGCAGGTCTTCCTACCTTGGTCTTCAGTAGTTCTCTGTGTACTTCTTAGCTCTGTGTACTTCTTTTTGAATTCTCCAGTCAGTCTGGTAATTTCCATGTAAAAACCATTGGGAATTTGATAGGTATTGCATTGAATCTAATCCATTAATGTGATTTTTCTTTATTTATTTAGATCTTTAATGTGTTTTTCTCATGTTTTATTAGGTTTAACCATATGAAATATGTCTCTGTAGGTTCAAAATACTTGAATATTGGCAGTTATGAGGTTTAACCTGATATAATTCTCTCCAGAGATCTGATCTTTTACGTCTTTTATCCTTATTTAACCTTAGGTACCACTTATTACTATAAGTGCTATTGTTACTTCATTTTTCTCTTTGTTACTGGTATATAAGTAACCTTTGACTTTGGATCCAGTAAGCCTTACTAGATTTACTCATTGTAATTTACATGTAGATTATTGTTTGGGAATTTTTATGATTGTAGTCATCATCTGTGAATTACGACATTTTTGTTTGTCTTTTCCTTTGATTTCTTCCTCTTGTCTTTATTCACCTGCTGCTCTTTAGTGCATTGTTGAAAGGAAGTAGTGATAGCAGGCATCCTTTTTCCCCCTGATCTCCAAGAAAAAGCTTTCAAAATTTCACCAATAATTAAAATGTATTTTGTGGATATGCTTTCCTAGATTTGGTTTGACAATATTTTGTGTGGATTTTTGGATTTGTGTCCATGAGTAAAATTTGCATCTTTGTTTCCCTGTCTAGCTATCCTCCACAAATTATGCTAGTTTTATAAAATAATTTGGTGGAATATTCTTGTTCTATCTTAGGTAGAATTTTGTGTCCTTTTCTTGAATGTTTGGTAAACTTCTCAGTCAAGTCCTCTGGGGCTTAGTTTTTTTCGTGGGAAGCTTTTTTATGATTGATTCAATTTCTGTAATGATCATAGGACTTACATTTTCTATTTCTTCTTGAAATAGGATTTAATTTTCTAGGAACTTGTTGATTTTATCTAAATTTTAGTTTATTGTTGTAAGTCTATTTGGTAGTCTCATCTTTTAATGTGTGCGGTCTTTGTTGTGATGTTCCCTTTTTTATTCCTGAATTTAGTTTGTGATTTTTAATCAATCTCACCAGAGGTTTATCAGTTTTATTAGACTTTTGCAAAGAACTAACCTTCAGCTTTGATCCTCTCTATTGTATTGAAGGTGCAAAGGAAGAAGCAAATAGAGGACATGATTTTTAATCTGCCTTGGAGATTTGATAAGGGAACTTGGAGTTAAAGTTCATGCTTGTTTCTATTTTTAATTTGTGAGTACCAAAAAGTGAATATGCTTAAACTAACTCTAGTTATCAAATTCTATTTTTAACTTGTCATTTTCTGTTTATATTTTAGCTTTGAAGAAAATTTAAAATAAAAGTTTAGGGTTTAAATCCTTTCTTCAAAATACTTTTGTTCACTTACTATTATAATGTACATTGTATTTAATACCACATGAAGTTATACTAGTTTAAATATTCATAAATAGAATTTGAATCCCATATCAAGAAAATAATTTATGGATGGACTTACTTTATTTTCACTGTCATTTTTATAGGGTTTTATTTACTTACTAAACTTTATCCATACTTGTTTATCATGAAATCTCTTTAGTAATATTCATTTCATTGAATGTACCATTCTTACAGAATACAAATTTGGTGTCCATGTCAAGTTATAAATCAAAGCTTGCTGTTTTCCAACCATATTGGCTTCCTTGTTTGTGTTGCTTAATCATATACTATGTTCTTGCTTCAGAGCTATTGCATTTACTGTTCCCTCTACGTGGTCTGCCCCACACAACTATTCATTTGGCTTGCTCTGGCTGTCGTATCAGTTCTTTGTTCAAGCACCACTTCAAAAGAGGCCTTTCTTGATCACACTGTGTAAAATCATACATGCTTATACCATGCCTAGGTTACTTGAATTTTCCCTTACTCTGATGTATTTTTCTCTACAGTATTAATTATCACCTGACATTTACTTGTTTCTCTTGCCCTACTTGTATTAGGTTACTATTGTTGCTGCAACAAATTGCCACAAACTTAGTGGCTTAAACAATAAAACTTATTATTTTGCAGTTCTGTAGGTCAAGTCTTACATGGGTTTCACTGGGCTAAAAGCAAAGTGTCAGCAGGGATGTGTTCCTTTTTGGAGACCCCAAAGGAGAATCCATTTCCTTGCGTTTTCTGGATTTTAGAGACCTCCCAATTCCTTGGCCCATCACCCGTTTCCTCCACTTTCAAAGCCAACAATATTGCATCTCTCTGACTCTCTTTTCCTTCCTTCTTCCACTTTTAAGGTCTCCTGTGATTACACTGGGCCCACTTGGATAATCCTCCTATTTCAGGGTCATTAACTTAATCATATCTGCAAAGTCCCTTTTGCCATGTAAGGTAACATATTCATAGCTTTCTAGGCTTAGGACATGGACATCTTTGGGGCTCATTATTCTACTTATCATACCACTGGAATGTTGATACCTTGATTTTTGTTTGCATCTGTGTTCCAGGCCCTTTTCTAGGCACTAGTTGCAATGGGTATTCAGTCAATGCAATATTTCATAGAATCTGAGATTAACAGTTTTTCATATTTTAACATCTCTGAAATTTGGATGTATCTTAAAATTCCTGTTGGACTAAACGAAGCTGGGTTCTTTTGGAGATTTGAATTGCTTCTGCTCTACACCTTGGAGTGCCATCTAACTTGAAGTTAAATTCTCTCTGCTTTTTTAGACCACACAGATAGTGTGAATTCATATCTGCAAACCTGCATGAATCATACCTTATTATGGTTCAGTTCTCAGAGGCTACCTTTTCTCCTTATACCCAGTGGTAATATTGAAATGAGCACATTTATTTTCTGTCTGTATCTGCACCGTGGTTTATTTCCCATTCATCTTTTAACTATGAGAGAGACCATTTGCCATCTTAGCTTTGTTTGAGGGTCCCTCTTAGCTCATCTCAGACTTTGTTCTTTCTTGAGATTTCATAAAATAATGTGTCCTGTAGTTGTTGGCTTCCGTTTGGTGTTGCAGCTTTATTTGAAGGTTCTTCTTAGACTGCCCCATTGCAAGCCAATTTCTTTTTTGATAGTACATAAAATAATGCATTTTAGAATTGGTGGTTTATTAGATTCAGTGAAATATGACATTTCTTGAATGAATTGACACTTTACACATTTTGGTTGTTGGTCTATTGCTTCATCAGTTTTGTGCAGAGAAAATGGATGTGGTAAGCTTTCTACTAAAATGATAGAAAAAGTGATTTTAGTTTTGATCTGTTTGTTTTTGTGACATTTATTGAGGCACTTATAAAAGTACATGGAAGGTTTCTGTTTCCAGGGAGGATAGAATAGCTGGCAGTAGATCAGGATTCTTACCTAAAACAACTAGAATAGCCAGATCAAATACAGTTATCTGTTTGAAGGCAACAGAGAGGCAAGGAGAACTATCGGGGCTATGACTCTGGAAAGGGAAGAACTTTAGAAAGCAGTTGGCTTTTAAAGTTGCTTTTTGCCCTGGGAACTCTGCTAATTATGGATACAGTTCAAATCTAGTTGAAAGCAACTGAGGCCAGGATGGGGACAGAAATCAGAGCTTTGGGCAGATATTTGGGATGCCTCAAGCACATGGCCTGTTTTCCTCTCAGAACTTTTGTTAAATACTGGGCTTCTGCTGGGCAAGATGCTAATAATGTAAGTAAAAAGCAGAGTGGAATTTTCAGGAGTCTTAGAAGGCAAACATAGATTTTGAGATCACTGGTGGAGTGGTCCCACAGAGTATACAACAGGCTCTTAGTTGAAAACTGTGGATGGCTAAGGCAAACATGTAGACTAAATCTTACCAAAGCCTTGCTTCAGTATAGTTGCTGACTAAAATGTTAAACCACCACAGTATCTCCCCAGCAGAAGGATGGTTGGACCTTCTTTATGGTAAAATAGCTCCTGAAGTCTCTAGTGTTTTATATATACTATATACGATGGAGCACAAGATACTGTGCTAGCAAGAGACAGGGCCACATAATCAAAAACCAGAAGAAGAAAAACGAACAATAAAAATGGGCCCATAGGTGATCTTGATAATTCAAGTCATCAGGCAGGGACTTTAAAGTAATTGTGATTGATACGCTCAAGAAAATGGATGAAAAGATGGAGAATTTCAACTGAGAATTGGACTCTCTAAAATAATCATATGGAGATTCTAGAACTGAAAAATATAGTATCTGAAGCTTAAGACCTCATTAGATTGGTTTAACAGCAGATAAGACACATCAGAAGATAGGATTTGTGAACTCAAAGGCAAGTCAATGAAAAATATCCAAACTGAAACATGGAAAAAATAATGGAAAACAACACAGAAGACTGTTAGACAAGTCTGTGGGACTTGGTGAAAAGGTATGTATTACATCTATTTGTAGTTCCCACAAAAAAGAGAGTAGGGTGAAAACAATATTTGGAAATATAATAGCTATAATTTTCCAAAACTGATAAAAAAAAATATCAGCCCAGATTGAAGTTCTGTGACCCTGAAGCAGAATAAACAAAAAGAAAACACATGCTGGCATATTGCAGTAAGGCTGCTGAAAACTAAAGATAAAAACAAAGGGAAGACAGCTGAGTTTTCATCAGAAACAATGTAAGCTAGAAGGCAATGGAATGACGTCTGAAAACACTGATTTAAAAAATTCTCAACTTAGAAATACATTTCTAATGAAAATATCCTCCAAAAAACTGAGGCCAAGATAAAGACATTATCAAACCAAACCTGAGAATTCAATACCACAGACCTGCTCTAAAAGAAATATTAAAGGGAGTTCTTTAAGCAGAATGAAGGTGGTCTCAGATAGAAACTTAGAAATGCAGAAAGGAATTGAGAACAGAGGAAGGATAACTGTATGAGTAAGTACAAAAAGGTTATTCAAAACACTACTGAAGTTTAAAATCTGAAGAATAAAATGCATAGTAACGGTGCAAAAGATGGGGTTGATAAATGAAGCTGTGTGATTCTGACATGATCAGGGAAGTAGTGAAAGTACAACTTAAAGTAGAAATGATTTGTCAGGTTTGCATGCTACATTCTCTAAGAACCATTAAAAATTAAAAATATTAGAAAATTAAGATGGAAATAGAATAGCTATTGAAATAATCTAAAAGAAGGCAACCAAGAAGAGTAAAAGAAACAAAAAGGTAGATAAAATAGAAAACATAGTAAAATGGTAGAAACAAGTTCAAATATATCAGCCATTATATTAACTACAATGAACCACATACTACAATTAAAGACACAGATCAAGACTAGATTAAAACAAAAACCCATTTGCTGCTTATGAGAGTCTTCTTAAATATAAAGTCACAGAAGTTGAAAATACAGGCATGTATGGGATTCCAGAAAGATGACAACAACATGGATTTTTAATCTCCCTAAATGTCCTCATGAAAAAATAGCTAATCCAAAACCCAAAATACCTGGTGAGATAAACAACTGAAAGCTTCAAGTCCTCCGTGGTATCAGTGGCTGTGCAAGAGGAAGGAGAGGGTTACTACAGGATGTATGATAGACCCAAGAATCCAAAATAGTAAATTTGCTCAGCAAGCTGTTTTGAGCAGCTATGGCGACCTTTTTTCAAAATAACCCCCAGTGATTCCTGCTTCCTGGTACTTAGACCTTACATAGTTCCCTCCCACATTTTACTGGGGTGTTCCGTGTGACCAGTAGAATGTGGCAGAAGTGATGCTATGCCACTTCTGAGATTCAGTTATAAAAACATTGAAGCTTCCATTTTCAGCTCCCTCAGATCACTGTCTTCTGGGGGAAGCCAGCTGCCATGTGGTAAGGATTCAGACAACCTGTTGGTCTTCCTTCAGTTGAGCTTTTAGATGAGAGACTGCAGACCTGGTCAAGAGCTTCACTGAAACCTCAGGAAAGACCTTGAGCCAGGACTACCCAGCTAAGAAGCTCCCAAATTCCTGATTCACAGTGAGATAATTTTTGTTTTAACTGCTAGTTTTCGGGTGATTTGTGTGTGTGTGTGCAACAATAGGTAAGTAATAGCAACTCAAGCTAGAAGGGGTATGCACTCCACTTTGGATGAGTATAAGCAGATTGCAGGAAGGTCTGAAGTGATTAGAGCCATATGAACTCTCAGAATTAGTCAGCTCAAGTTCTATTCCAGGATAAAGCCCCATATTGAGAAGAAACTACTGGGAATGCAATCCTAATTGAATAAGAGAGAGACAATAAAAGACAAAAGAAGAAAAGGTTCAGTAAAAATAGGGAAGGGGAATAGAGCCAGGAGATTTCAGAAAGGAAGCTTCCATAGTGTCTTTTTTTAAAGTAATTTTTTGGTTTTTGGTTTCTGGGGGTTTTTTGTGAGGAAGATTGGCCCTGAGCTAACATCTGTTGCCAATCTTCCTCTTTTTGCTTGAGGAAGATTGTTGCTGAGCTAACATCTGTGCCAGTCTTCCTCTATTTTATCTGGGATGTCACCACAGCGTGACTTGACAAGCAGTGCTAGGTCTGCGCCCGGGATCTGAAACTGTGAACGCCAGGCCACCAAGGGAGTGTGCAAACTTAACCACTATGCTACCGGGCCAGCCCCTTAAAGTAATTTTTGAGGCATAATTTACATGCAATAATATGAACTACATATTTCAAGTGAATATTGGCAAGTATATATACCCCTGCCACCATTGTAATCAAGCTATAGAACATTTTTATCACCCTAGAAACTTCCTCTGGGCTCCATTAGAGTTAACCACCACCACCCTCAGCCTTGGCCCCAGATAATCACCAATCTGTTTTGTCAGATTAAATTTTAGCTGCCATAGTTTTCTGTATTTGTCAAAAAAAAAAAACAACAAAAAGTGAGCTCTGTGGAACTCAGTGACTGTGAACTAGGAAAGCTAAGTGAAATTATACCCTCTAAAGGTTCAAGAAAATTAATTTTATAAAAAGAAAAGCATTGATGTCAAATTCCATACAAAATTAGGAGAAAAAGAAAAAATAAGGAACCAGGATAACATCCTTACAAGGAAAGCATCCCAGAAAGATATGCATGAGTCAAGAAAAAATGGGCCAAGGATTTTAAGTTGAGCCAAACTGGCCTTCAGTATAAAGGCTGGAGACAAATTGTCATTAACTTGTAAGAACTAGAGGAGGTATTCTCATGAACCCTTCCTGGGGAATCTTCTAGAGAACTAGCATCAGACCATCAAGATGGCTGAAGAAAATTTGACATAAAGAGTGGTGATAAACATTAAAAATATTTCTACGTTTAGAACTAGGACTAAAGGAGATACATAAAGAGAAAGTATAGTAGGTGATGGTTATATGATCTGATACTGTAGATGTAACTGTAAGACATGGGGGAAATATGCAAAATTTTAAACTGCTTTCAGTAATCATGGTGACAACTGATGAGAATGTCTTGTATATAATGTGGGATAAAGCAAAGAAATATTTGTAGCATTCTAATTTAGACATCTCTAGTGTCTTTGAGAACTAGAATTTTCTGATGGTGGGGGGGCAGAAACGGGTATGTAATTCTTTTTTTAAGTGAATTTACCCTTACCTTGAATTTGAACAGAAAATATTTGTATGAACTCATGAGGTATTTTGTACATATATTGAATGTATGTTTAAATTTTGTAGCTCTGTCTCCTGAAAAAGCCTAGAAATGGTGATCAATCCAGTTGCAGTAAGCTTTTCTAGTGCCTAAATTGTGATCTTGAAATACCATTTCCACCTAAAAGAAACCAGGCTTCCTTGTAGATGAGACTCCAGGCTGGGGGCAGAAAATGTACAAGATGAACTTGGAACATCTTGTGTTGGGAATAAAAGGGAAGCCCACAAAGACTGTTATCTTGTCAGAAAGATTTTCGAGTCACCTGGAAGATCCCGTTGGCTAAAGATGAGACAATTTGAACACCAATAAGGAAAATTACAGTGGATTGAAACACTTAAAATATGTATCTGAATCCCTAGTAATTATAGAAACTCATTGGTCACCTGTATAGGGTGTTAGAGAACTATTTCCTTTAAAAACTGCTAAAGAAAGCATCTAAGCTGCATTTGTTGTATGATCTTATTATCACTGAGCCATCCAGTAGTTGATGAGGTCAAGTTTCTCCTTATGGAATTATTTTAGCAAATAAGTGAGAAGGGAATGATAGAACTGGAATATCAACATTTTCCAGTCTTCAGTGAATTCATAAATCTAGGCATTGAGCATCTGTGTCTGCTGTCATCAGAGGAAAAGACAACTAAGTGTAGGTACTTCCTAATGGAAATAAACCTATAAATAGTTTTACCAAAAACTAAACCTAAATTTGATTAAGCATTTCTAAATGCAAAGATTGGCAGTCTTTTCTGTAAAGGGCTAGATGGTGAATAGTTTCACCTTTGGCAGCCAGATGGTCTTGACTGTTAAAACTACTCAATTCTGCCATTGTAGCACCACTCCAACCATAGAGAATACATAAATGAGTAGGTATAGCTATGTTCCAGTAAAACTTTATTTACAAAAACAGGCAGCAGATCAAAGTTTTTTTGACCTCTACTTTGGATCCAACTATTGATTACTGGAAATACAAATGACAGAAAAAACTATTTAAACTACACTTTGGGATTGCAAATATCAAAATCAAGACTGTGGGAAACTGTAGGACAAATATGGGAATTCTTCAACAAATTGCAAATAAGAAAGAGATCATGTGGGAATTTATAAATTAGAGTCTTTAAAACAGGCAAAACTATACCATTTGCTTAGGGAGGCAAACAGGTGGTAAGACTGAAGAAAATTAAGGTAGATACTCTTGGAAGGGAGTAAAGAGATGGTGATTGAGAGGGAGCATTTCAGGGGCTTTTGAGGTAGTTAACAGTTATATCTCCTGTCACGCTTGGTGATTATAAGGATACATATAATTGGTTAAACTATACTTTTATCTGCAGTTTTCTGCATTTGTGTATATTTGACACTAAATTTTTAAAAGAAAAGGTGAGAGGATGGAAAAAGTACTTGAGCAAATGCTAACCAAAAAAACAAAGATACACTTTTGATACAGAATGCATTACTAGAGATAGAGATATTTCATAAGAAGATTTAAGAATTCTAAATCTGTATGCAGCCAATAACGTAGCTTCAGAAATATAAAGCAAAAGTTAACAGATTAAAAGGAGAGAAGTATACAATTCCACCGTCATAGCAGGAAACTTTGAAGAAGTGTATGCAAACAGGTATAAATTGTGTCTGAAAAATATGGCTTAGATTTGAAAGACTTCTTTTTAATAGGAGGTCATCTTTTACCCAGAAACTTACTGTATTTATTAGAAATATGTTTCAATCTTTCATTTTAATTGACAGAGTATCCTTTTGTCTAGTCTTTAAGTTTACAAGATAGTTATCTTCTTGCCAGATAATCTATGTGAAGTATCTAAATTTTTTTTCCTAATAACATTACACTAAAGTTACACTTTGAATATTAACTAATCACTATTGGAGTTTTCCTACTATTGGAAACGATAGCTCAGAGTGATTAGCATAGCTATAATCCCAATTTGTGTACAAAGTTCAGTGTGTTTCCAAAATGACTTTTAATTATTTGCATATCGTTTAGATTTTGCTGGCAGAAGTTAACCTTTCTTTGTTTTTTAAACAGGGGTTCCGAAGGAAAATTAAATGACTGCCAGATAACATTCGTAAATGAAATCTTCAAGATTGAGAAACCTGGAGCCCATCCTCTTTCATTGGCAGATGGAAAGTTTTTAAGTATGAATTTTTCTTATGGGCTTAGACTATATATATTGTACATGGTTGGCTTTTTAACTAGCCAGGGAATCACTTGGGGAAGTATAAAACTGTAGACCATACAAATTAGTTTTCAAGAAAACAGTTTTGATCTAAGATCTATTTTGGTTTAATGGATTTTTCTCAAATGATAAAAATTTGTTTTCAAAGAAATGTTTTCTCAGCTTGGCATTTTCTTGCCATTTTCTTGCTGTGTTTCCTCTATTATAGATTCTGTCTAAATAAAAAACCCTTTTCAGTAATTTTGCAGCCATCCAAGATTAATTTTTCATAATAAGACTTATTATCAGTAGAGCCTGAGAATAATAATGCTGGTTGAGCCTTGAATTTCTGGGAGATAATAAATCAGGCTTATATAGTCATTAGAATGTTAGAATGTAGCCCTGCCTCTTTATTGTGCATATTTTACTTGCTTAATATGTTACAGCTAGTTGGTGACAGGTAAAACTAGATTCTAGGTCTTTTCCTTCATGGTTCACTCACTGTCCTTTCAAATATTTTAGTGTCTCATGCTGTCTTAATTCTGAATTTTTCGTGGAGAGCAATCCATTGGCTTTATGCCACATGTCAATGTCTAGTATTCTGGAAAAGAAATACTCAAAACTAAAGAGAGCTGCCTAACCTCTTTTTACCATAGTCATGCAAGATTAAAACAAGACAAGACCTTTAACAGATCAGTAAATAGACTTTCGTGTTACTAGTCTAGGCCATTCTCATTTTTTGAGGTTGCAATGCTAATATGTCTAGATTTGAATTAAGAACCTTAAAGCATACTCTATATGACTACTTGTATGGTTATATCCTAGGAATAAAAGGTAACTTGATGAGTAAACCTATTTAGCTGACTCAAGGAAAGGTTTGGATCTGCAGAATAGATGGTACCTAACAGTTCCATTTATTAAGTAGTTAGGTCCACACAACTTTGTTCAACAGAGTATTGTCTTTCCCTTGAAATTTCATAATATCCTTTGGTGCCCCGTTGAGTTTACTGCATTGCCCCTGGGCCTCTTGGTGCACATTTGGGGAACTGTGGTTCTAATCAATAAATTTTTAAGGCAAAAATATACCTTATCCTCGTGCTTGCAGGTAATTAGGTAATTAGGCAATTTATCACTGGCATACGCCTGGGTCCCATCCCTGATATTTTTATTCATAAACCTCGAATGAAGCTCAGGCATTTATTCTTCTTTTCTTTCTTTTTTTTTTTTTTGTTGAGAAAGATTGGCCCTGAGCTAACATCTGTGCCAGTCTTACTCTGTTTTTTTTGTATGTGGGATGCTGCCACAGCGTGGCTTGCTGAGTGGTGTGTAGGTCTGTGTCCAGGATCCGAACCTGTGAACCCCAGGCTGCTGAAGCAGAATGTGAACTTAACCACTGTGCCACCAGGGCAGCCCCTCAGGCATTTATTCTTAAAGTCCACACTTGATTATTCCTATCGATCCTTTCTCTTCATTAAAAATGCTGTATGCTGGGGCTGGCCCTGTGGCCGAGTGGTTAAGTTCGCGCGCTCCGCTGCAGGCGGCCGAGTGTTTCGTTTGTTCAAATCCTGGGCACGGACATGGCACTGCTCATCAAGCTACGCTGAGGCAGCGTCCTACATGCCACAACTAGAAGGACCCACAACGAAGAATATGCAGCTATGTACCTGTGGGCTTTGGGGAGAAAAAGGAAAAAAAATAAAATCTTAAAAAAAAATCCTGTATGCTATTTTCATGGATTTTTCTTTATAAGATTCATAGATGTAAAAATGATTTTTAAGACTGAGCTTGCTGTAATTTTGTATTTAATAGGGAAAAATGACCCTGAATGTGACTTTTGTGGTGGAGACCCAGATAAGAACTGCCGTTCTTGCTCCTGTCGTATATGTGGTGGAAAACAGGAACCCAACATGCAGCTTCTGTGTGATGAATGTAACATGGCCTATCATATTTACTGCCTGAATCCACCTTTGGATAAGGTCCCTGAAGAGGAGTACTGGTATGATTATCAGGGTTTTTTTTGTTGTTCCTTTGTTAGAATTGAATGTGACGTATGCATTTGAACCACCAAAAGTAGATTTCTAAAGATACAGACTGTGTATTAAATGCTTAAAATTTTATAGCCAATGGTTACTTGGCATCAATACCATTGTCAGTTATTATGACAGCTTCTGAACTAGTCTCTAGCTCCATTTTTTAATCCCTCCAGTCCCTTCTCCAGTATGGAGTCTATTCTTTCAAAAATGCAAATCCATTTGTTACTTTTTTGCTTCAGAAATGTTCTGTTATACCTGATTTTCTCCAGCTGTATCTCTTACCATTTTCCTCTTCCATTTCCCCAAATATTCTACACTCTAGCCAGATTAAATGTCTTTCAGCTCCTTAAATAACTCATGTTCTTTGTCTCCTCTGGGCTTGACACTTGACACATTTTCTTCTTGAAAACGTTTTCCTCTTTGCTTAACTTTAAGATGATATACATCTTCCAAGTTTTCACTTAACTATGACTTCATCTGGGAAGCCTTTGTGAATGGTCCCCTTTTCCCCAAATTATTTTAGATGCGCCTATTATATTCTATAATAGTACTTAGTAGTTATTAAGTGCTTAATATATGCTAGATGCTAACAAAGTGCTTTATATGGATTATGATATTTAATCCTATGAGGTTAATAAGTAGAACCAAGGACCAAGGTCAAATACACTTGCCAAAATCTGTATGCTTCTACTGAGTAGTGTTGGCTACAAAAAGAAATGATTAGAAAAGAAACTGATAAAAATGTGCCAAAAGTTTCATAATGAACTTTTTAATGTAATATTAAGAACTTTTTTCTTTTTAAACTATGGACTATGTTGCTAGCATGGAGGGTTAACTTAGAGGGATGACATTCTCAGAAATACTAACATCACATTAGGGTAGCTTTTGTGAAGAATAGATTGTTCTCCGTTCCTTTGGTCTCTTCCCACCTGTGGGGAAGGTTGTTATTGTGTTACAGTAGAGGCTCTAGGGGTGGGACAAGAGGGAAGGGATATAACTTCTTCACCTCCCCCTACCACTACCTTGCATGGTCACATCCTGAATTTTACCATCACCAGTAACTGTATTTCCTCTGAAGTCTCGTGTTTTTCTTCCCTTTTGTTTCTGTGGACCGTATATTTCCACCTCTAAAATGCAAACCCTTCTACCTGCTTTCACAGTTCCAGGAACTTCATTCCTGCAGTTAATTCCTCTCCCAAACTGCCATTACGGGGTTATTCTCATTAGTATCCTAGAATCTCCTGAGTTTTCAAAACATGCACACACACACGCCTTTCCTTTGATCCCATTTTTCCCACCAGCTGCCTACACCAATTCTCTGCTCTCTTCATGGCAAAGCTTCTCAAGAGCTGTCTCCACTGATGATTTCCATTTTCTCTCCTGCCATTCATATCTCAGCTCTCCAATCGGGCTCTCCTTCCCACTACTACACTATATCTGCTTATGTTAGGGTCACAGACACATTCTGTATTGCCAAACTCAATGATCACTTCTCAGTCCTCTCCTTACTGTACTGCTCAGTTGCTAACTCTCTTTTGATAGATTATATGATACCATGTGATCTAATTTTCCTCCTACTTCACCAGTCTTTCCTTCTTAGTCTCTTGTTAGTTTTCTCTCGTCTACCAGATTTCAGAGTTTTCCAAAGCACTACTCACTTGTTTTCTCTCTTCATACTTGCTCCCTAGATGACCTCATCCAATCAAGAGACTTTAAATACCAAGCTAATGGTTCTGAATTTGTATCTTCAGATCTAATCTCCCCTGAGCTTTATATTCTTAGTTCAACTGCATATTTGACTGGCATCACAAATCTTGATTTACACAAGCACATCCCCTAAAATCCTGCTCCTTCCCCAATCTTCAGTAAATAAATAGCATCATCTTACCCACTTGTTTATGCCAAAAAGCTAAACTTCATCTTTTATTCCCTCTTTGCCCTCTTCATGTACTCTACATCCAATAATATATGAGCAAATCTTGTCATTGCTCCATATCTTTCTCTGTTCTCACCCCCCAATCCAAAACACCATCTCTTCCCTGAACTGTATAATAAATTCCTAGTCTCCTTGCTTTCACATTGCCCACTAGTTGTCCTTTATACCATAGCAGCAGAATGATCTTACTAAGTCCTGAGTCAGGTTACTCACCTGTATAAAACTTCTGCTCTCTTCCTTTTGCACTTAGAATGAAATCTGAGCCCTTGCCATCTGTGACCTGGCCCCTGCCAACTGTCTAACCTCATTGCTTATCACTATCCAGTTTGTTTACTAAACCAGCTAAATCCACTTTTATGTTCTTCAAAGCATACCATTCCTTCTTATGCCTCAGGACCCCAGGACTTAACGTCTCTTTGTCTGGAATGCCTTCCTTGGCTTCCTCATACGACTGACTTCTCTGGTCTCAGCTGGAATACCACCTCAGAAGCTTACTCTATCTAAGGACACATACCATTTCTAATCACTCTTACCACCCACATAACCCTGATGTGTTTCCTTTATAGCACTTAACCACTTCCTGAAATTGTTTCATTGTGTGTACTAGTTTTCCTTAACTAGTGTGTACAAACATTTTGATCACAAACATTTATGCCTAGCACCAAAATAATGCGTGGAATATAGGAGGTTTTGAACAAACCTGATGAAGGGATGAATTCCAGGGAAGATTTTATTATCTTAATATAGAAGTCTTACATTATCCTATAGAAGACTGTCTTAGATTACTCTTGGAGTATCTCTACATTCAGATTGAGATCCTTCACTTCATCTGGAACTCTTTAACCATAAATTTTGTTTTCTACTTCTCCAAATCATGTCATTTGTATATCGAACGTGTGATGAGAACTCACTTTCTCATCAGACAGAGAGAATACCTGCTTCACTCATAAGACCTTTGATAAAATTATAGTTATGTAAAGGTTAGCAGGTCAGGTAAAATACACTCTTTCGTAGAACAAATTAATTTTTGGAAGCTTTCCTGATTTCCTAGTAGAATGGATTTTACTTGGTAGTATTTATTGCTTTCTCCTATATAATTTTGTCTTGAATTTGTCTCTGTATCTCACTGCCTAACTAATTTTCTCAGAAGCAGGGACTGAATTATTTACATTTTTCTTTTCCATAGAACTGAACAAGATATCTCATAAGTAGGCAGTCAGAATTAACTAGTGAGCATAGCTGTCTTCTTGTCTGCTTGGTAGGCTACATGGAACAGATAATTATGAAATAGTACAGACAAAGAAATTTGAAATTAATGAAGGGAGTAGCCAGTCCATTTTTGTTAGGATATTCCCAGAGTTTCCATTCCTTGGTGACACAAGAATAGCCCCATCTCATTCTATAGACATACTTTGCTTTTCAGAAATGATTTAAGGCAGCTTATAATGATATATAAGTTACATAGGATAACCAACTATAAATTTATAGGCTAAAGGACAAACAAGTATAGGGAATTAAAACTGAGCCTAGGGAGAAGGCTGATATAAACAAACATCCTTCAGTCCTGTATAGTTATAATAGTTTATACATTTTTTGACTTTGAGAATTCTAATAACCAATTTAGATGGGGAGATGTATCAATTGCATAACTTAGTGTTCAGCCTAGAATCATCTATTCTTGCTACCTTTGTTTTAATGATAAGAACTTCAAATGAGTAATTTCTGTTCTCACCATTAGTAATAAGATCAGAGCTCATGGTGCTATTTGAATTGGACAGCTTTATTTGGGCATTTGAACTGAATTTGAGAATTTATGATATTAAAATCTTGTAAGTTCTCTAAAAGAATGACAAGGGTTTTTCCAGCCAGCTTACCCAAGTAAATATTTTGATAAGTTTAATACCTAAATGCTAGCTGAAACCCTGTAATATACACCAAATATTACATATTAAAACTTTTCTAACCCAGAAAGGCCATTATTCTGTTACTGGCTTTAATATGGTATTATCAAAATTCCTTTTTTCCCCCCTCCCCTCTTTTAAAGGTATTGTCCTTCCTGTAAAACTGATTCCAGTGAAGTTGTAAAGGCTGGTGAAAGACTCAAGATGAGTAAAAAGAAAGCAAAGATGCCATCAGCTAGTACTGAAAGCCGGAGAGATTGGGGCAGGGTAAAGAAGAAAGTCTACTTTTTTCCTTAGTTATAATGTTTATAACTGTAATGCAAGTTATAATGTTTCAATACCAATAGTAGTAATGGTATAAACTTGAAGTTTCAGAAATAGTAACAAATAACTATATTGTTTAATCATACAAATTGTTAATTTATATAATTGTTCATCATATGTGAATTTATTCATATAAATTGTTATATATTGTTAATCATATAAATAGTTGGGTTTCTATTTTATAGGAATTGAGGGCTTTCTTTAAGGTTTAATGTAACTGATTTCTCAAACAGCTTGTTCTGTCGCTTGTAGGGAATGGCCTGTGTTGGTCGCACTAGAGAGTGTACTATTGTTCCTTCTAATCATTATGGACCTATTCCTGGGATTCCTGTAGGATCGACTTGGAGATTTAGAGTTCAGGTATGTTTTAAATTGGCTTAGTCGAAAGGGTAAAATTGAGTTATAGTTCAAATTGTAGCAGTGTCACTGTCTATTGATTATAAATGGAGTAACCTAGGTAGTATCATATGGCATTCAGTTGTTAGAATGAAAGATTTTCTGCGGGATGGATAGACTCTTCACCATAGCTTAACAGACAGGAACATACATCATGGAATTAGGCATCAGACATGCCTTTTCATCACTTTGTTTTACTGTTCTGTTACAGTTACAGTAGTTATCGTTATTGTTAAGCTTTCTAAAGAATTTTGTTCACCAACAATTTAATTTGAAATACTAAATTTTTTTTCTTTATTGTATGGTAAGTTCTCATTTAATGTCATTGAACTCCAGGAAAGTTCACTTCAGGTGTTTTCTTTGGGGCTTAGGCTCCTGAATGAATGTTAAGATATTAGAGAAAGCACCAGATAATACAAGGATAAAATTACTTCTCTTTTCCTGTAGAAGAAGGCTTTATTGTATTTATTCCTAATTTCTTTATTAGAAAGGTAATTTTATCACTATGGAAAACGTAATGTGAAAAAATCACTTAGGTAGAGCAGTTTCCAATTAGAGACAGGATTCTGAACTTTACCATTAACTAAGAGTTGAGTGGCCGAAGTTGTCTTGAGAGAAAAGAACAAAGCTGAAGGTGTCACAATCCCTGACTTCAATACATACTACAAAGCTACAGTAATCAAAACAGCATGGTACTGGCACAGAAACAGACACACAGATCAATGAAACAGAATTGAAAGCCCAGAAATAAAACCACACATCTAGGAACAGCTAATCTTTGACAATAGAGCCAAGAACATACAGTGGAGAAATGAGTCTTAGTAAATGATGTTGGGAAAACTGAATAGCCCCGTGAAAAGAATGAAAGTAGACCATTATCATATACCATATACAAACATCAACTCAAAATTGATTACGTACGTGAATGTAACACCCAAAATCGTAAAACTCAGAAAAAAATATAGGCAGTACACTCTTCGACATTGGTCTTAGCAACATCTTTTCAAATGCCATGTCTACTCAACAAGGGAAACAAAAGAAAAAGTTAACAAATGGGATTACATCAAACTAAAGAGCCTTCTGCAAAGCAAAGGAAACCATGAACAAAATTAAAAGACAATCCACCAACTGGGAGAAAATATTTGCAAATCGTTTATCAGACAAGGAGTTGATCTCCAAAATATATAAAGAACTCATACGACTCAACAAAAAAACCCCAAACAACCCAATCAAAAAATGGGCAGAGGATATGAACAGACATTTTTCCAAAGAAGATATACAGATGGCCAACAGACACATGAACAGATGTTCAACATGACTAGTCATTAGGGAAACGCAAATCAAAGCTACAATGAGATACCACCTTAAATCTGTCAGAATGGCTATAATTACCAAGAGAAAAAACAACAAATGCTGGAGAGGATGTGGAGAAAAGGGCACCCTCATACAGTGCTGTGGGAATGCAAACTGGTGCAGCCACTATGGAAAACAGTATGGAGATTTCTCAAAAAATTAAAAATAGAAATACCATATGATCCAGTTATCCCACTACTGGGTATTTATCCAAAGAACTTAAAATCAATGATCCAGAGATTTATGCACCCCCTATGTTCATTGCAGCATTATTCACAATAGCCAAGATGCGGAAGCAACCCAAGTGCCCATCAACTGATGAATGATAAACACACACACACACACACAATGGAATACTATTCAGCCACAAAAAAGGACAAAATTGTGCTGTTTGTGACAACATGGAGGGACCTTGAGGGTATTGTGCTAAGTGAAGTAAGCCAGACAGACAAAGACATACATTGTATGATTTCACTCATATGTGGAAAATAAACATATGGATAAAGAGAACAGATTAGTGGTTATTAGAGAGGAAGGGGGTTGGGAGGGGGTAAAGGGGCACATATGTATGGTGACACATAAAAACTAGACTGTTGATGGTGAACATGATGCAGTCTATACAGAAACTGATATATAATAACATACACTTGAAATTTGTACAATGTTATAAGCCATTATGACCTCAACAAAATAATTTTTGAAAAATGATAAGATTTGAGTCGGCCCTGGTGCTTAGACCATTGATTAAAATTTTTAAATTCAGTTAGTGTGATACATAGACATAGCTTGAAAAGGTAAATACTAGCACTTGATTTATATTTTAAAAACTCCCCCTTTTCATCCCTTTTTTCTCTTTCTCAGAGACAACCACTTTAAAGTTTTAGTTATTTCTTCCAGATTTACCTCCTTATTGCTAATAATACGTTTATACTTGTGTTCATATTTTGTTAACTTCTTTTTATAGAAGATGAGCATTTAGTTTATCACTTACACTCTGTGTGTTCCCCTCCTTGCATTGGTTGTATCATAATTTTGACCAGATCAGTATTTAACGTTTAAATTGTTATGACTTTAGATCTATACAGTAAAAATACTATAAGTAAATACAGTAAAATAATGGAAATATAATAAAAAATACTCTTAGTATATTTATAATTGCATTGTTTTTTGTTTGCTTCATTTTTATATACTTGTTACTAATTCATTCCCAAACTCTTAGAACCCCATTAATACAGTCTAAGATGACTTTGAGGTTGTTGGCCTGAGCAACTAGAACGATGGATTTGCCATTTAGGAAGTGGAGAAGATTCAGAATAGATTTATCAGGGTTAGAGAGGTTGCGAATCAAGTGGTCCTGTCTTTTGAAGTACCTGGTGCTTCCAAGGCCTGAATCCAGGTTCTGTTGTTCTTATCAGCTTCTCATTGGCTTGTAACGTGCCCCTTTCCCTACCCCACTGTGTAGGCCTGGATTTCAACTTCCTTTTCTCTGCTAAGAACAGTTGTATGATAAACAGATGAATTAGAATTACTTCTCTTAGAGAGTTCGAAGTACACAGAGGGGTGATACTTAGTTTCAGTACACCAGAATCGACATATGGGAAAAAGCAGTAAGCCATTGAAGAAAAAAAAAAAAAAAAAACAAGATGGATTTGAGAGATTTAGGAGGTCGAATCAGCAGTATTTGTGACCAAATGGGTTTGGAGATAAAGGAGAAGAATGAGACTGAAATGGCTCTTGCCTTTCTGACTTGGCTAGAGAACAGTGAATCAAAGGCAAGAAATAAGAAGGGAAGAGATCTGGAACACTGGGAGCAAATTCTTTTTTACCCAAGTTGAGCTGGAATTACCAATAGGTGTGAGATGATGATTATTTAATAGTTATTTTGAAACTCACAATTCTAGGCCTGAGCATTTTTAACAGCCATCAACTCAATACCTAAGGGATATATAGTTGGGGAGAAATAGGACAGCAAAAGGTAGAACTCTGGGTGACATTCAGTACTTAGCTGTGGGTCTTTAGGATCCAATAATATATGTGAAATGGTTTTGTAAATGTAACTTAACTAACTGTTCAAAGATATTTTGAGACACTCTGTTTATTTTATAGGTGAGCGAAGCAGGTGTCCATAGGCCACATGTTGGTGGGATTCATGGTCGAAGTAATGATGGGGCTTATTCTCTTGTCCTGGCTGGTGGATTTGCAGATGAAGTAGTAAGTCATGATACAACCTTGTTCTTTAGAACCTATCCTGATTGTTCAATAAAATACATAAGCTTTCTGTGGAAGTTATCAAATCTCATCTCTTTTTAGCATAGTTTTTATGTTAGAGTGGTTAGTTCTGTCCAAGTTACAAGGTATATCAATTGGCAGTCTTTAATCTTTGCATGTACTGATTTGATTTGTATATATGTGTGGTAACTGAGATGCAATTTTATGGCAATGAAAATACATTCTTTGTAGGGCTCATTTTTTTAAAATTAAACTTATTATTTGGGGATAATTGTAGATTGACAAATAACGTTAGAAATTCTAGAGAGATCTCTGTGCCCTTTCCCCGTTTTCCCTAGATGGTAATATCTTGGAAAACTATGGTACAGTATCACAACCAGGATATTGACACTGATACATTCAGGATACTGAACATTTCTCTCACCTCGGTTATCCCTCATGTTGCCCTTTTATACCCACACCTACTATATCTGCTCCCCCAACCTCTCATTACCCCTGACAACCACTAATCTGTTCTCCATTCCTATAATTTTGTCACTTCAAAAATTTTTATAAGTGGAGTCATATGTAGCCTTTGGGATTGGCTTTTTTCACTCAGCATAATTCTCAAATTGTGGCGTGTGTTAGTAGTTCATTCATTTTTATTGTGAGTAGTAGTCCATGATGTGGGTGTGCCACAGTTTGTCTAAGCATTCACCTGTTGAAGAATGTCTGGGTTGTTTCCAGTTTTTGGCTATTAGGAATAAAACTACGGGGTTTTTTTGTAAACCTAAGTCTTCATTTCTCTGGAATAAATACTCAGAAGTGCAGTTGCTGGGTTGCATGGTAGTTGTATGTTTAGTTTTTTGAGAAACTCCCAAACTGTTTTGCAGAGTGACTGTACCACTTAATATTCGTGTCAGCAGTGTATGAATGATCCAGTTTCTCTTCCTCCTTGTCAGCGTTTGGTGATGTTGCTTTATTTTATTTTAGCCATTCTAATAGGTGTGTAGTGATATCTCATTGTGGTTTTAATTGACATTTCCCTAAAGCCTAATGGTTTGGGCATGATTTATTTGCTTATTTGCTATGTATATGGCTTCTTTGGTGGTATCTCTCTTCAGGTCTTTTGCCCATTTTCTAATTGGGTTGTATTTGGTTTTTTTACTGTTCATTGGATATGTAGTTTGCAAGTATTTTCTCCAAGTATGTTTCATTTGCTTTCTTTCATGATATGTTATAATGATGAATTAGAGTAGCTTTGGAAAGCCCAAGATGTAGTATGTTTTCAGACAAAGGTAGAAAAGCTTGCCATCTTTCTGAAAGGCAAATTTGGCAGTACGTTTACGTTAGTATGGCAATATTCAGTATGTATTCAATATTCAGTACTAATACGTTAGTATGGAAATATTCAGGTTAATCCTTTGAGTACTTCTTTAGTGTGAATATTTTGAAGCTGTGTCTTTAAGTATTTTTTCAGAAATACAAAGGATGTTATATAATTTATTACAGGCAGCAGTTATTTTTTTTTTAAGACTCTGTAAGAAAACAAACAAACTAATGGTGGAGTCTCTTTAACATATGTTTTTAGCATCTAGTCAATTGTATTTGATCTGGGCCCTAACATTTGTGTGTGAGACCTTGGCCAAATTATTTAACTCCAGTATACCTCAGTGTCCTGGTCTGTAAAATAGAAAAAATAGTATCATTTTATATCAGAATTAAATGAGATAATTTAGGGAGTCCTGGGCATGTAACAAGGATTCAAACAGTTCGTCTGTAGCAGTAGTTTATCTTAAATATATGATACATAAAACATGTAATTGTCAAGCTAAAAACAAGGACCACGTTGAAGTGGAATGGGTGTTATTCCTTTTCTTTCCATCTTTTGAATATAGTTACTAGTCAGACAAACATTTGTGGAGAAAAGTACTAATGGGCTGTTAATTACATGTCTTAAGCACTTAATTCTAAGTCTATTAAAAATGTAAAGAAGAGTTTATTTTAGGACTAAAACACATGGTCTTAGATTGCCAGCTAAGATGTATCTGGAGATAATATATTTTGTAAGCATTTTCAATCTTTTGATCTTTTCTTGTAGGCAAGTCATATGTATAGAAATAGGTAGAGGAAACCTGAATAAGCTTTTCTCATTTGAGAAAAAATTTGGTCTGAAACCTTTAGTTTAGTATAACATTTGTAGAGCCAATGATCTTTGTTCTGTTTGAATGAATGGTCATGAAGCAATTGAATACCTAGTGATAAACTAGTTAATATTTTAGTCTAGTAGTGAGAATTAATCATAGGCCAGCTTTAGTGCCCTGTGTTTGGGTGACCTCACTTGAGGACCCACCATGATCTGCCTCTTACAGCTGTCCTGAGAAGTAGTTTGCTTAGTGATGAGAAACAGACTCTGGAGCCAGGCTGTTCGGTTTTGTGTCCTGGTGCCATCTCTTACTAGCTGTGTGATCCTAACTAAGTTAGTGAACCTCTGCCTTATCTATAAAATAGGGCTTATATACCTACCTCATACGGTTGATTTGAGTGTTAAATTAGTTAATCATATGTAAAATGCTTAACCTAACTTCACACACACAATAAGTGCTAGGTTGGTGTTACCACTTGTACTGATAGTAAGTACCCAACTTTGCAGGCATGTAAGGGATATTATGAGAGAGAAACTGGCAAAAATTGAGGCTATATTCTAGGCAGCCTTGAATTAAAGAATCATTCAAGGTGTCTGGGAAAAGTTTAATGATCTTAATTGTGCTTTAGGGTATTTATCTGATCGTTTTGGGGGTGGGGGGGACTTGAGAAGATTGGGATGACAGTCTTTTGCTTGATATGGGTGATGGCAGGAATGGGAATATCCAGTTTATTGTGTTAGACAGCTGCTTTACAGCTTGGGAGAAGAGTAGAGATTGGGAAATTGAATCACTGGGGCAGCACTATGTGCCCTGTGTAGATCATGGCTTCTTTATGTGAGCTTTTCCCAGGAAGCAGCCTTGTTTAGGCTACTGCCATCCAAGGATACAACTTAGTGGAGCGTGGACTAGAAGATGCAGCATATTTAGGCTGATCATTTTTCCATAGGAAAAATAGTCTGAAATAGTATTGGCTGAGCTCTGGCAGTCTGGCAATTCTTTTTTTCCCTAATGATAATTAAAAGTTTTTGTTGATGTAAAGATGAGTTAATGATATAGAATTTTAACTTGATTATTTGCTGCTTGGAAAATAATCAGAAATGTTTTTGTTCTTCTCTTTTAAACACTGTTTAGCTTAGGTTGCCCCTCTCATGCTTTCCTAGTCCCTATTCCCTTTTTCTTTATAGCACTGCTACAGTTAGAACTAAAAGTTGACAGGGTCATGAATATGAGCACTGTGAAGTTGATCCAGATACCATTTGGAAGACTGTTTCTGATCAGTTTGAGAAGTGTTCTAGACTGTTCTAGATGTACTTATTTGTTAGGATTCCTTCAAATGGAATATACCTAGTGTATTCATCTTTAGTAGGTGAAATTCCTTAATGCCTTATTCTTCAAAATAGAGACCTCAATACGGATCAATAAAAAATGAATTCAAGGTTTTTGGGGAGGAAAAAACTCTTAAAGCCATGAGATTTTAGTTAAGACTTTGAATCCAAAGGAAAAACAAGGTGCAAAATAATTGACCTACAGCACAAGCAAGAATTTAGTAAAGAAAACTTCAGAGACCAGCCCAGTGGCATAGTGGTTAAGTTCATGCACTCTGCTTCAGCAGCCCAGGTTCACTGGTTTGGATCCCGGGTGCAGACCTATGCACTGCTCATGAAGCTATGCTGTGGTGGCATCCCACATACAAAAATAGAGGAAGATTGGCACAGATGTTAGCTCAGCATCAATCTTCCTTGAGCAAAAAGAGGAAGATTGGCAACAGATGTTCACTCAGGGCCGATCTTCCTCACCAAAGAAAAGAGAAAAGAAAAGAAACCAGTCTGAACTAATTAAAATAATTTTGCATTAAAGAACTGTTATTCAGATAATGTTAGTAGAATTAATTTGTGTACTGATAGTTTTCTCAATTTACTTTGAGTACTGAATCAGATAGACTTAATAATATCAATACAGGGGCTGGCCCGGTGGTGCAACAATTAAGTGCTCACATTCCGATTCGGCGGCCCAGGGTTCACTGGTTCGGATCCTGGGTACGGACATGGCACTGCTTGGCAAGTCACATATATGTGGCAGGCGTCCCACATATAAAGTAGAGGAAGATGAGCACGGATGTTAGCTCAGGGCCAGTCTTCCTCAGCAAAAAGAGGGACAATGGCAGCAGTTAGCTCAGGGCTAATCTTCCTCAAAACATAAATAAATAAATAATATAAATTTGTAGCTACTGCAGAAATAATTAGTGGAGCTAGTTTATGTAACATTTACTTCTTTTGGCATGTTTTTTTCACATTTATTGAACAACTTTATATAACTTTTAGTTTTTAAATTCTTTTCCAACTTTCTTTTTAATCATAGGTGATTATTTTACCTGACTGTAACTTGAGTAAACCCATAGAGTGTGAAATGTGGGGAACTTTCCATGCTGTTAGAATTTGAAATTTGAAATTTAGCAGCAAATTTTGGTATGGTGTAGATTGCTGTTGGGAAATCAGTTATGGAGTATTTATTAAAATAGTATTCTATAAAGAACCTACAAGTTAATATTGATGTTTATTTTAATAATATTGAATTAAATGAAGCAATATTCCCAACCCATAAACCTTATTTTGTAACAGTCTATAAATTATTTGATTATATATGTATCATGAGAATAGCCATATTTGGAGGTGTTGGAAGCTGTAACTTTAAAATAAAATCTTTAGATCAGGTGATAAAACTTGAAGATATACTACACACAAGATTGCATTTGAATTTTGCTTTATTATGGTGGATCACTTAACCAAATGTTCTGACTCTGAAGCAAGATTGGTGAAATTACTTAGGTGTTTTAATGCCAAAAATCTTCTCCTGCAGGACCGAGGTGATGAATTCACATACACTGGGAGTGGTGGTAAAAATCTTGCTGGTAATAAAAGAATTGGCGCACCATCGGCTGATCAAACATTAACAAACATGAACAGGTACTCTTTATTGTTAGAGTTCTGTAAAGACTATTTGGAATTTGGGCTTTGTATAAAAGTTTGATTAT
This sequence comes from Equus quagga, assembly GCF_021613505.1. Lineage (NCBI taxonomy): Eukaryota > Metazoa > Chordata > Mammalia > Perissodactyla > Equidae > Equus > Equus quagga. The sequence goes on from NC_060272.1 coordinate 108,558,689, forward strand.
AGGACCATAATTTGTAACCTAGACGGTAGAGGAGAATCTTAAATTGAGAGTGAAATATCTAAAATTAAAATCCCATTACCTAATTATATAATTGTTTCTAAGCATCCTAACTTCTTTGTATCATTATCTTTAAAATGACATAAATCCCAGTCGTAATACATGTGCTTTGCATTTGAAAACATGTTGAAACCTTTGAAGTGAAGGAGCCTATAAAATTTAAGTAAAACTGAGGAAAAGGTGGCTTATCTACTACCCCATAGGTCAAAGTTATGTTCCACTCAACACAGATTTATCTTTTAAAGGAACAGACGTTTTTTAGAGGAGACCCGCTGATTGATGTAAGAGCATTATGTTTGGGAGCTACATTTATGTGTATAAGGGAAACAGCAGATAACTTAATCAAAAATACACTCAAAATGCTTTTAGGATTTGTAATAATAAGATGTCTTTTAAATGTTAGAGAGTATTTAGTTACAAAAGTGACCTAGTAAATGCTTGTAAGGCATTACAAAAGAGCCACCTTGTGCTGACCTTTATTCTATAGAAGTATTAATGACGTTTTAATATCTTCAGAATGTTTTGTTTCATAAATGCATGCTAATATCAATAATAATAGATTAAGTAACCCAAACCATCAGATAGCAACAATCACATTGTAACTTGTCATACTGGTAATTTTCTTATAATTTCATAACATTGAAATTTTTTGTATTCTATTAAGGGTGTTTCATGGATTATTGAGTAAAAGTATTTTTTGCTTTGTTGAGTCTAAATCACTTGGTTTTAAGTAGTGTGCCCTTAATTTCCAATTACCTTGGGAAGTAAAGAATATACTAGTATGAGTTCAAAACAGTATGGTGTACCAAGTTACATAGAATCTCTGTTTTTATGTCTTCCTTCTGTATTATTTCTGACAGTAGGATTATTTTACTGAACCAGCAGAGGAGACAGGTCAGATTTGCTGGTGAAAACATTCCTGAGGCAGAAGTCCAGTCCCTAGTATTCTTTTTCTAGCAAGAAAGCAGCTCTTCAGGAGGAATGATTTTAAAAGGAGTTAGAGATATTTTGATATGTTTTGTCAATGTCTTGAATCCACAAAAGGGCTTTTCACGTTGTCAAATGTGAAAATTAAATTTTCCCTTTAATAATAATGTTATTTTGCTGTAATGAAACTTCTTTTGTAACTACCAGCACTTGTAATGTACATGGGAGATTCTTTTCAAGCTTTTGAAGAATCTAATCAGTATATCCTGTTTACCATATGTTAAAATCTTGTTAGAAAATAATTGACAAGTAGTAAAAATGTATTAAAAGGAAAATAGTGAAAATGAAATATTAACCCAAAACAATTTAGAATTGACTTATCACAGAGACTCTAACATCCATTCAGTTAATTAACACATTAAGCTGTGAGTGTGCCTTGTGATTGTAAAGACCTCTTTGGCAAAGGTACTTATATGTTTTATAAATGTGAAAACAGGTGAAAGGCCCTTAGCTCTGACCCATAGTATACTCTTTCCTGACTAGTATATGCTCCAATTCATTTTTGCTTCTCTGCTAAGGGGTAGCTTGACACCTGCTTCTTGCTTTTGAGAGGTTTGTTCCTATTTCTTCTCAGCTCTTGCACTTTAAGAAACTGAGGAGGCCAACAAGGTAATCTGGCTATCCTTTATCGGGGCAGTTAGAAGCAACCAGCTGAGCTGTGGATAGAGTAATGGAAAAGCCTTGCTTTGCTTAATTTCATCCTCTTGGACTCTTTCACATGATTGAACAGCCTCCATACTTATGTGGAGCTAGAAGTGAGTTAATAATGCCAGTTAGTGGTGGCAGTCAGTATGACCGAAGGTACCTGTGAGCACCAAAACATTCTAGTCGTTAACATGAAGATAGTACTTATTCTTATCCCAGCTCTTTAAGAAGAAGAATAGGTATTCCATAAATAAGATACAATACTAGCCCTAGAAGTGAGAGCTATATTTTCTTCTACCTCTCAGAGTTTTAATGCATCTCCTTTTGAGATAAAAAAGATAACTTGGTAAGCTTTAACTCTGACCACATCTATAAACGTTTTTGGGGTGTTTTTAATGAAACGCTTTCTTAAGTTCATTTATTTTAACAATGTGACTATGATCAAGAGATTTCAGTAGGTTAGTGATTTAGCCTTAAGGTCTTTTTCTTTTTTTTTTAATTTGAGCCTCATAAAAAGAACTATACTCTGAGAATGTATTTTGTTATCATACCTGATTTCACCAGATTGGGGGCAGCGGGGTGGTTTGTGTGTGTGTGTTTTAACCTGATGTGTTCTCAGAAGTTTCTTTTCTCTTAAGTTAGGAAGTAGATGTCTTAGAGGAAAAATACGAATTTTAAATAGATTTTAGTTTTTTTTTTTTTTTTTAATTTTTAGCAGGACTAAGTTCTCCCAAGAAAGGTCTTCTAACATCCGATACCCTTAGTCATTAATTGCTACTTCCGTACAAATATTAAGGAAACTTCAGCTAAGTCAGGTGCTGCTTTTCCAGCTCAGTGTTCCTCCTTGTTCATGTGTCATCAGTAAATTGTAGTGATCTCAAGCACCCAAAAATCTTTATTGTCATGATTTCACACAGGCATTTGAATGCTTCAGTTTTATTTAAACTTATCTTTTTACTGGAGGTCTTTAAAGAATTTTCTCATATGGAACTTGTTCTTAATATCTTCAAAACTTTAAGGAATCTCTGTTGTCTGGAATGTGGAAAGTAGACCTAGAAAGGTCATCTGTACCTTGCTGACAAATTTATTTTTCTGGATTTCTTTCTACATTATTCCAGCAATTTAACTCACTCCCTTATCAAAAAATAACTATTAGAATCATCACTTGCTTTAGTTTTCCAACTTTCTCCCTTCCCTCAACAAACGTTATTTAAAGAAAATTCCATGTATTTCTAGTTGTTTTCTATTATACGTGGCACAGATGTTATTACTTTCAGAAGAACCCTACAGGCTATCTGAGAACCAATCCCCTGGCTTGGGGGTGACATCAGAAAACTGATTTGTCTTCTCTGCTGGTGGGGGAAAGCATAATCCTATTATCTGGAATAATATGGAAAGAATCATAGAATCTTAACCATCAGGTAAGGCATAATTCACCTTTTAATTGAGCTAATGATGTGATTATATACTTAAAGATTACTTGGTATAAAGACTTTGTTTTATTTTTTAGGGCATTGGCCCTAAACTGTGATGCTCCATTGGATGATAAAATTGGAGCAGAGTCTCGGAATTGGAGAGCTGGTAAGCCAGTCAGAGTGATACGCAGTTTTAAAGGGAGGAAGATCAGCAAATATGCTCCTGAAGAAGGCAACAGATATGATGGCATTTATAAGGTGCTCTATCTGGCATGACATCTTGTTAGTCATTCTTCCTGGGCTTTCAAGACAGGGTTGCCACAGGGAACTGCTCTACTGTGGGTGGGCTGGAGCAAACATTAGATCATACTAGTTGGTATTTCTTTTTCTAGAAACATAATAGATACACAGAGCAAGCTCTTAACTTTGGTACTTTGCTTTTAAGGCTTATTTGAAGTCCTAAGGGCAGAGTTATATTTTGGGGTTAAGCTTTTTATAGGGATATATTCTCCATGATAAAACTTATTAAATAACTTAGCCATTGTAGATCTTGATTCTTGTATATCTTTCAGAATGATTTTCGTTGTAATAGATTTTCAAAGCAGAGCACATTATAATTTTTAAAATAGGTTGTATTCTTTGTTTGAAAAACAGAGGCATCTACATCCACCATTTTTATCAACTATTATGCAAAATTCTATTAATGAGCATAATCTTGTTACTATTTTAAATTTATAGCAATCTGTACTTACATGGAAACTATCTTAATTAGGAAATAAGATCAAAACAATATTTTAGTGAATATTTTTATTTATTCACTATTACAGCAAGGCAAGTATGTTTTGAAGTTACATTTAGTTCTGCTAAGTTTACTTAAACCACTGATATGACATTATGAATAAGTCTAAACTTTAAATCTCAACTACTACTAAAATATTATGATTTAGGTGGTGAAATACTGGCCAGAGATTTCATCAAGCCATGGATTCTTGGTTTGGCGCTATCTTTTAAGAAGAGATGATGTTGAACCTGCTCCTTGGACCTCCGAAGGAATAGAACGGTCAAGGAGACTATGTCTACGTTTACAGGTTAGATTACATTTGTCTAGGCTACTTGTATGTTTATAAAAATGTACACCTCTGTACTATCTATGTGCCTTAATACTGGAAATAACCACAATTGGAAATAACACAACTGGAAATAATCCCACAGCAATTGATCAGTGGACTTTAAGGGGTGAGGAATGAGATCATGCAAGTATACAGAAGAAGAAGAAGTAGATTGCCCTAAGACCAAGAATTGTGCTTGGGAAAAGCTGGGCTTCTCAATGAAAAGTAAAATACTTTCTATTCAATTTGGAAATGATTTGAACTGTGAGGGAAAGGGATACATAAAATTCAGGTATACGAGGCCTTAAGAAGGGAAGTTTATCCTGGAGGGCACAGGGGGTACATCTCTGGTAGGGGAAGGGGGGAGGTGGCTTATAAGAGTGGTCTGCTTTCTACCCTTCTCACTTTTCCTCACCCCTTTTCTCTCTTCCCCTTCAAAGCTGCTTCCCTGTCCTGTCACCACGTTTAGTGCTTTGCCTTTTTTTTTTCCTTTGCCCATGCTTAACTGTTAACCCATGTAAGACTTTGTTGGTTTTGTGCGCATTATGAATGGTATGGCTACATTCCCCCTCCACTGCCTACACACCCTAGACTTTGTCCCTAACACTGACTTCAGAGCATGGTTTGAGTTTGTCCTCCATCGTTCCCCATCATTGTGCTTCCTGTAAAGACTACCAGCTTTGTCATTTCCCCTGGCTCTGCCCACACTGCATGTGTAGGGGCTGAACTATGGGCAAGTGTCTGGCCACCCAGGCAGGTGAGTGTGTGTCTTCTAGTGCGAGTCTGTTTCTGTTTTTTTCTTTTTAAACTCAGAATTAATTGTTTAAATGATACCTATCAGCTGCCAAAAAAACTGTCAAAATAATTTTTTATAACTAAATATTTTTTAAAAAGTGTTAAATACATTTTCGAGGTTTTTTCAGATCCGCTGTTCAGCAGAGCAATGTTCTAGATAAGTTATACTTGAAACTGAGTGGAAGCTTGTAAGCCCATCTGTGATGAGTTAATAATATCATTGATGAGACCTGAAACATACTGAACTTTAAACATGAGTGTTATTACAAAGCATGTCAAAAAAAAAAAAAGGGTAGCCAGTAAAACACAGGGATAATAGGTAAAATTTATTCCTTAAAGTCTAACCTTTAGCTGATAAAGAATTCAGTGGCTTTAGGTCTTCTAAAAGATTCCTCTCCTCCAATTTTGGGAGATAAGAAATTTTGCTCTTAATGTTTTGGGTGTTTTGTTTGGTTTGGTTTAGATTGGCTCCACAATTTAGTGTAATCCCATCTATATGACTACCATCTGTTGTGCTCTGGGGTTGATCTTCACTTACCTTTGTATCTAGATTCTGCTTTCCTTTCTTCCTCAAACTTTTCAAGCCACCTAGTCACAACTCCTGAACTTTACCTTTCCTCTTTTAGATCTGAAACTAAGATCATTGTATTATAAAGTGGAAAATCTTAACAGTCAAAACTACATGGTTTTACACTGAATTTGGGATTTTCATAGTCTTCTGTCCTTTGAATTCTGTTTCTTTAAATGTCTATTTCCTTTATATAAAGTCTTTCAGTTTAGAGAAAGTATAAACTCCACCCCACCCCCCTTTTTAAATTTCTCACCAGGATCTAGAACCCTCCTTTGCTGTGAAGCTTAAATCTACATTGTTCTTTTTTCCCCCATCAGTATCCAGTAGGTTACCCTTCGGATAAGGAAGGGAAGAAGACTAAAGGACAGTCAAAGAAGCAGGCCAGTGGAGCCTCAAAAAGACCGACTACAGATGGTAGGTAATGATTGCAGAACATAAACCCTAATAATGTAGTTTCTAATAAAGAGAAATATTCAGAGAATAAATTGAGAAACTCATAAGAAATTAAAAGCAGATTGAAGGATTTGGAGGGTGGAGGGAGGGGGGGTTTGTTTTAATAGTGGCAGAGCCAAAACAGCGACAAATATAGTATCCTAAACTCCAGGGCAAGTTAGATGCTATTTATGTAGGTTATCTTCATGCTAAACGTTTCTGGTGCCAGTTAATTCTTTTGTTTCATAGTTCTGCTTAGAACCACTTGTAAGTCTGCTGATGTATTTTTAAATAAATATAGATGATTGTCCAAGTGCCTCTAAAGTGTTCAAAGCATCGGATTCAGCAGAAGCAGTTGAGGCTTTCCAACTGACCCCTCAACAACAACGCCTAATCAGAGAAGATCATCAAAACCAGAAGCTATGGGATGAAGTGCTTGCATCACTTGTGGAAGGACCAGTATGTAAAGATTTTTTTAGTAATAATGTTCTAATATTAACATGATGAAAGATAATTTCCCTATGAAGTATCATATTCATAAGTCAGTTTGAATTTGATCCTTTTATCCAATCCAGTCTTCTCATCCAGTGCTGCCACCTTTCAGAAATAATCTGAGGCTATACTTAAATGCTTTAAGTTGAATTTAGGCCTCTTTGATATTGGTTTTTGACCTTTCTCTGCCTTAATAATTTAAATTTAGATACTGTTCATGGGAAGAATTTTCAGTTGTGGAACACACTCAACTTAATCTAAAACTCATCAGGAAAGTTTTTGTTACCGTTCAAAATTACCTGATCGCATAAATCTTAAGTAATTCAGTGCAATTTTCAGTGCTTACGTGTTCAACCTAGGAGTAAAATAAATCAGTGTTGATTTATTTAAATACTTTGTTTTGGATTTTTTTCCACTTTCTGATAATCATAAAATTAACTGATGTGGATTTTCTGTTAAGCTGTGTTTTGCAAATGAAGCTTTCTTATCAAATCTCAAAAGCTGGAGGTTTCAAATGTAAATTGTCTTTTCATTCTTTGCTCACTTTTATTGTCTTTAATTTTGGTTATAAGTTTGAGTCCTCCTTTTTATTACATGTTAACTCCGTGTCATGTATAATATAGTTACTTTTCTGTTTTCTTTCTCCCCAAAGTATTGTGATGTGCAGCTACTATGAGTGAGCTCTAGTATCCTCTCTTGAAATTTCATCTTGTCATCTTTTAGTAGTTTCTTTGTTCTGATTTTCCCTTTATTTCTTGCAGTACATTAGCCAGAACTTGTCATTTATCTGGAATGGGGTTAATGAATATCTGTATGTGCTTTTTGTTTAGATTTAGAGGGAACTCTCATAGAATTTTTGTGTCATCATTATAACTATATTAAGGAAAAGTCTTCCTGATATATATATATATATATATATATATATATACACACACACACACACACACACACACACACACATATGTATATGTTTTGTTTTGTTTTTTTTTAAAGTTTTTATTTTTCCTTTTTCTTCCCAAAACCCCCGGGTACATAGTTGTGTATTTTTAGTTGTGGGTCCCTCTAGTTGTGGCATGTGGGATGCCGCCTCAGTATGGCTTGATGAGCAGTGCCATGTTGGTGCCCAGGATCCAAACCAGCGAAACCCTGGGCCCCCCTAAGCAGAGCACGTGAACTTAACCACTCAGCCACGGGGCCGGGACCCCCGATATAATTTTTAAACTTTTAGAAATGGGTGAGGTTTATCAAATACCCTTTGAATTTATATTGGAATCATCATTTCCTTTGCCTATAAATGTGATATATTAGGTTATCTTTGGTGGAATGAGGCTTCCGTGTTTGGAGGACAGAAGGAAAGTGATTTGGCTGTGTGAGAAGTGTTACTTGCTTTTTAGCCAAGAGACCCAGGCATAAGGAGAGTCTGACTCTGGTAGGTCACACTCATTTTCACTTAGAGCAAGTAAGATAGAGCAAGCAGTTGTTGATCATGGTCTAACTATTCTCTGGTTGGAGAGGATACAGCTGGTTAATGATAACTCAGGTAAGCTCCTGCTGTGGGTGGGCAAGAGACAAAGTAGCAGGTGAAGGAAAAAGTCAACCTGAGTGCAGGCGGAGTTCTCTTTGCACATCTGTTTTCTGGGTTGGACATGTATATTGGGCTTGAAAGTGAGGTTTTTAATATGCATATCCTGTTTATCAATAAAAATATTATAGAAGTGGTTGAATCTTGCGAAACTTGGCAAGTATGTGCAAATCAAGTATACTTGACTTTTCAACCTTATGAAATAAAGTCACCAATTAAAAGTTCTCAAACAAGAAAAAAGAGAAAAGAAGTCCTGCCCACTGATAACAGGATCTTATATGCCTAGGTTGGATGGTTGTGACCTTGCTGCTAGTGATTACTCTGGATGTTTATGTACTATTGCCCCGAGTAGCTTTCACGTCCAGTTCTCTTCAGATAAACCAGGAGCACCTTTATTAAGCCAGAAAAATCAGATGTTGGCTAACAGTGACTTTTAAATAAATGGATATATTATATGTACGTCTATGTCCAAATACTTTCCTAAGGCCCTCTGTAATCTGGCATCCCTGCCTACCTCTGCAGTCTCCTCTTGCACTTTCTCAGGTCCAGACGGCTTCGGCTGTGGTGATCCCTGAGCTATTTAAACACAACCTGTTCCTGCTCCTAGGCCCTTACACTTATGCTGTCTCTCTGACTGGCATTCTCTCCTCTACATCTTCATGTGGCTCACTCCTTCGTATCCACACTTCTCAGAGTCTCTGGAAAAGTATTATACTCCTCAGAGAGGCCTTCCCTAACCTTCCTTTCTAAAATAGCCACTCTACTCTTGCTTTAATTTGCCAGGTTTCCTCGGTTATTACTATCTGAAATTGAATGTTTTTAGTCTGCTCTCCTAAAGCAATATAAAGTTCCATGAGAGCAAAGACTTTGTCTTTTTATCACCACTAGGTAGATGAGTGCCTAGCACATCAGAGGAACTCAAAATATCTATAATACATGTACTCATATTACAGGTGCCATGGAGGTACTGGGGAAATACCAGTCATTAACAAAGTAGTTCGTCAGGGAGAGGGTACTTGGTATTACAATTTGAATTTTTTCCACATCTCTCCTTAACTGGTGTATTCTTTTAATGTGTTACTTAATATTTTGTTGATAATTCACTCGACTTTTATAATCCATGCTCATAAATAACTTAGTATCAAGACATAACTTTGGAATAGGGTCTTTGATTTTTTTATTTTTACTTGAAATTCTTATAAATTCTATTTTTTCTGTTAAATAAAGAACGAACAAAATACACTCTCTACTATTGAATGGAGGATAATAATTTTGACTATTCAAAAAACTTCTTATTCTAGTTTAAGAGAAACAAACAGCTTGAGTAAAATGGAACCAGTCATGGCTTTTGAAGAGTATAGAGTACTCATTTGATCATGTTTGCTGTATATGGCTCTACCTTTTATAAGTTAGTCCTAATTTGACTAAACATTAGCATCAAGAAAATGAGATTTTTGGATTGAGGCAAATTATCGCAGAAAATAATCCTAAGAAAATGAATATGTTGATTCTTTGGAGTCTTAGATACTATAGCGTATTATTGCCCAGTGCTTTTATTTTTTTTTTTAGCTTAAAAAATAAATATTGACGTTTTGTAACAGCAAAAGATTGAATAAATAATACCTGTTCATATACTGGAATACCATGCAGGTTTTTGAAAAAAGTGATCTGTATGTAGTGACCTTGAGACAAGCTATGGTGATCTCTGGAATGTGAGGTTTAGGGCGGCGTTCACTTTTTAATGCCGTGTATTTTGACTTTGCAACCTCTCCATCCCAATCCTAAGATTTAAAACTAATGTGTTTATCTTATGGAATGGGTTTTCTTCAGTTTCTATTGCTTATAGTTAGAATCACTACCTGATTTGTTTTTTCTTAATGGAAAACGTATTCAATGTAACTGACACTTTTTTTTTCTAAACACTTAGAATTTTAATATATTATGAAATGCTAACTTTTTTCCCTTCCCCTTGGGTACCATTCTAGAATTTTCTGAAAAAATTGGAACAATCTTTTATGTGTGTCTGCTGCCAGGAGCTAGTTTACCAGCCTGTGACAACAGATTGCCTCCACAATGTCTGTAAAGTAAGTAGACTTCCTTTCTCATTTTCCCTTCTTAGGCTAGAAGGCACACTAACCTCCAAACCTGTTTTTAGCATGTGAAGAAGCATTTTTCCATGAAGCAGGATAGTTATGGAACCTTGCCAGTTAAGAAGCATTTAATTATGTCTTGGTGGTAAATGCATGTTTTAGTTCTATAGTAATTCAAATATATATAGTTTAGGTATTCTATCATGTTTGGAATTGTTGAGGAGAGGTTGAAATCGCACAGAAAATAAGGTGTCATTGCTGTTTCCTATGTTACAGCTTATGTATTTTTCATATATTATAGTGCAAACTGAAGTAATTCCATGAACTTAATGGAATCTAAAATAGATTCGACCTGGCAGCATGCCCAGAGGAGTTGAATATTGTGTTATCAGTGTGATGTAAAAGGAAAATTTGAGTTTTAGTCAAACCAAGGTTGGAATGTTGCTCTACTGCTCAGTGATTGTATGCCCTGGCCCAACTTCTGAACTTAAGTTGTTGTGAAATGGAAACAAACTTTCCACATGTGTATTTGTGCCTGACCTTGAGTCAATTAACTCTATGATATATTAATAATATATTATAAATATATTTTTGGAAGACATTATATGTTAAGTGATTTGATACAATATATACCTTAGTTCTAATTAGGGAAATCTTGTATTTCTTTTCTTTAGTGCTCTAACAGGAAAGAACGTGATAGAACAGGAAATCCAACCTAGAAGAGGAGGCTAGTGGGAGCCACACATAATTCTAGCACCCTCATTTTACTGGTTGAGGAAATTAAAGCACACACTAGTTAGTCATTCACCTGAACTCTCACAGTCTGGTTAGAGGTAGACCTAAAGCTGTGTCTCCAGACTAGTTTTCACAGTGCAGATTCAGGCCGTTACAGTTGTCCATCTTTTATGTTTCTCTTGTTGCTGTAGTGAACTTCTAGTTCCTATTTGAAAGCATAAGTTGTTGGGTATGTTTCTACATGCTGCACCCTCAGGTGAAATTGGTGTGTTTCTGTGTTTGTTTTTGGTTTTGCCTTAGGATTGCTTACAGCGCTCCTTTAAGGCTCAAGTTTTCTCCTGCCCTGCTTGCCGGCATGATCTTGGCCAGAATTACATCATGATTCCCAATGAGATTCTGCAAACTCTACTTGACCTTTTCTTCCCTGGCTACAGCAAAGGACGATGATTTGTCTACTTCTACTGTGTGGCTCCCGTTGGCTTTTTGGACAATAAAGAATCTAAAATGATTGGGGGGTGGGAGGGGAGCAGTGATGGACCATATCTCACGTTCTGAAGCAGCTAATCCTCTTTCCTACGTAGCCATCATCTTGTGTGTGTAGTAAGAGGCCCATTTCTCAGCTGTCTTTTAAATATCAAAAGGTAGTTCTTGTCAGTAACAACTAGTTTTAATGAGTAAAAAGTTAAAGCCTCAGCTCTAGTTGATATCCAAGTTATGATTTATTTTGCAACTACCTCAGGACAGAAAAGATTTATGGGGATTTTTTAAATCATTGAATAATTAGTTAAATGAATTTTAGCTACACACTGCCTCCCAAATATTAGTTGTGCCTGGTTCATGTAATTTGATTTTACAGAAAAGAAAATGACACTTGAGATTGTTGGAATGAATGCAGCTTCTGTAGTGTGCATAATACATTTTTAATGTCTTCTTCCATTACAGTGTGTGTTTTGCAGGTTCATTTTTTAGCCCATTTTTGTGAACTCCATTGTGCTTTTTTCTGGTGTTTTATGCAAGTTGACTACTAATGACTAATGAGAACAATATGAATGCATTGTTGCTGCATTAGTGTAATGTGGTGTGGTTTTGCACTTAAAAGAGGTATTCAGATGCTCTAGTTGTAAATGTTCATGAAAAGCCTCTTCTGTACTAGTCAAACTGCTTTTAGTGAGTCTCACCAGTGGTTTTACATCTGCAGAGCATTGAGGACTGGGCTGACTTTTGAGAGGATTGAAATTGCTTCATATTGTGATCCTAAATTTTATATTCACTATATTCCCTAAAGTATACCTTAATAAATATTTTATGATCAGAAAAATAGCTCATCTTGCCTCACTTTTTTACATTTTTCTGGCTTATAGTATGTATTTCTAAGACTCAGTCATTTCCAGAATATTTCACTTTGTGTTTTTATTGAAACAGGCATTTTGCACAATTTTTTACTCTTGATTTTTGATAATGAAAACTATGAAATTTTAAGCGCTAAGGACAGATTTCACCCTGGGTTTGATTTATTTATTTATTTATCTTAAATTTTACTAAATGGAAAAACATTTCTTTTCTGTATAACAACTTCAGTCTTCAATTTTAGTGTAACCAATGCTGCTTCTTATTTCACAGATACCAGAATATTCTAAAACATAGTTCCAGTCTCTGAAGCTATATTACATTTTCATCAGGGAAAAGCTTTAATATGATCAAGTCAGTTTTCCTACCCCTGAATTCAGAGCCATATATATAGCCAACATTTATTGAATATTTGCTTTGCACTAGTCACTTTTCCGTTTTTATGTGTATTCATTTAATTTTACTGACAATCCTAAGAGGCAGGTGCTATTATCCCCATCTTATGGATGAATGGCAAAGACACAGAAAAATTAAGAAAGTTGCCAAAGTTTGTACTCAGAGGAAGTGGCAGAGCTGTGCTGTAAACTTGGGCGATCTGAGTCCAGATGTGGCAGCCTTTACTTCTGGGCTTCACAGGCTCTCCATCAGAAGATAAGCCAGACTCATCTCAGTGCTTTTCCTGCATTCAATTAAACTCAAATTCCAGTTCTGGGAAACACTTACAGCAGAGTGATTGGAGCTATTGTCACTTAGGGCCAGTTATAAACTTTGGAATCACTTGTGTTTTGAAGAAGCAAATTTAAATAGGACCTTCTTAGATGGAAAATGAATCGTTAAATTGCGTCTTCTAGTGTTGTATTCCTTCAGCACTGGCCACATCTCTTTGTGAAGGGTGGAGAATATCTCCCAGTTTCAGCTACTTGAACTGGTTTAGTTCTACCACTTTTATTAGCAAAATAAATGATTCCCACAGTTAGACTATGTATTATCTTAACTGTGTTACAACATGATACACTAGGAAAGAAAGCTGATTACAGCTTAATGTGTTCAGAAATACCAAGAATGGCCCAAAGCTAAATAATTTTATGTTGCTCTTGAAGTTTGTTTGGTGACTTTGGTTTTTTTACATGAATATTTCAGTTTGTATCTAAAAGATACAGAGTTTTACAAAACATAACCACACTGTCACACATAAAAAAAATTTAACAGTAATTTTATCATTGGATAGCTAGTAATAATGTTCAAATTTCCATAGTCTCAAATGCCGTACATGTATATTATATTTTAAGTTAGTTTGTTTGAATCAGGCTCCAAATAAGGACCTTACATTGTTGTTAATTGCTGTCTCTTTTCTTTTAATCAGTATACCCCCTCAATGTTTTTTTTTCTCCCTTCCCTTTTTCCAATTTGTGTGTTGAAATTGTTTTGGAGCCTTTCTGACAGAATAGATTTTGCTTATTATAATTACATGGTATAGATTAACCTGTTCCTCTTTATTTTTCTGTACATTGATAGTTAGAATTCAAGCATGACCAGATTCAAATTTGAATTTTTAATTTTTTTGGCAAGACTTCTTCATAAGTGGTGTGTTTGTTCTTCAAGTCATACATAGTATCTGGTTGTCTCTTAGGCTTAAATTTAAAAGATGAGCTTTTCTCTGGATTCTATTACATTTAGTAGATTACAGTGATTACTGTTAAGTACTCATCCACTTTCATATGGGTAGGGGCTTCTTTTAGTTTTTTCTAATTAGAGTAGGCAGGGCCTCTAGTTTTAGAACTCACTTCTAAATAACATGGTTCATTGAACAAATATGTGCATGCAAGTGTGTTTAAGGATATTAGGTAATCTTTGGGAAGCTGGTAATCTAAAACAACGTTAGCTTTCTCACAACCCTGGTGTGACAATGTGGCTAGCAGAAAGGGGCCCCATCTATGTAACTTACAGGTTTGAATTTCAGGATAGATCTACTTATAAGAGCTGGATAGAGATCTGCCCTGACTTTCCTACTGTCTGCTATTCTTTTTTTGCCCATTAGGGACCAGATCTTTCCCCATTCTTCTTCAGGACACCCTAAAAGATAGAGCTCATGACTATCTACCCGATTTGAGGGAATTGAGCTTGATGGCCCACTTGTCACCAGCTCATGTTGGGAAGAGTTATCCCTGTTTGTCCACTGTCTACTGACTGGTCCCCACACCACACCTTTACAGGAACTGATATTTAGTAACCAGGATTAATCACACACTACACAGAAGAAAATTGAGTAAACACCAGTCACTGGGCACAAGAAATCAAGAGCTAGCTAGAGAGGGACCAAGCAGGCTGACAAAATGACTACTATTGAAAAAAATGAATGAAAGAATGAGTTTTACAACTATATCCTCAAGTATTAAATTGCATTGCATTGATAGAACAAGCTGCGTGAAGAGTAATTTGAGATTAAAATTCTTGGAAATAAACATGATTGTGAAAACAAAATGAAACACAAAACAGAATGGACACTGCCAAAATTTGAACGTATTGCTAAGTAATCTGTTATATATGGATATCCCACAATCTGTTTATCTATTCATCTGCTGATGGATAATTGGGTTGATTCCAGGATTTTGCTATTATAAATAAAGCTGCTTTGAACCTTTGTGTGTAAGTCTGTGGAAAATAGTTTGACACTTTCTTATAAAATTAAATATGTACTTAACATACAACCCATCAATTTCATTAATACTTATTTACTCAAGAAAAATGAAATATTTCCAAAGTGGTTTATACCATTTTACATTCCTGCCGGTAGTGTGAGAGTTCTGGTTGCCCCACATTCTCACTAACACTTCGTTTTGTCCTTTGTTTTCATTGTAATGATTCTGGAGGGTGTGTAGTTTCTGTAGGAGACAAGAATGTGTTGAACATTTAACATCTAGAATGACTGGTAGTTGGTTGTACTGTTCACCAGGTATTTTTGGCTGTCAGGTGCATGTGTTAGGATTGTACATCCTAGCTTCCTTGTGGTTGGCTAGGGCCGTTTGACCAGTGGTTGGTTAGTTGTAACAGAAATGCTGTGTCACTTCTAGGCAGAGCATTTCATCGCCCTCCACAGTTTTCTCTCACCTTCCATGGAGACCAGTAGCACCTAGATAGGGCTTTTCTATCAGCCTGAGTCCCAGAATAAGAATGATATAGGGGCTGGCCCCGTGGCCGAGTGGTTAAGTTCATGCACTCCGCTGCAGGCGGCCCAGTGTTTCGTTGGTTCGAATGCTAGGCGCAGACATGGCACTGCTCATCCAGCCACACTGAGGCAGCATCCCACATGCCACAACTAGAAGGACCCACAACGAAGAATATACAGCTATGTACTGGGGGACTTTGGGCAGAAAAAGGAAGATAAAATCTTAAAAAATAATAATAATAAAGAATGATATAGAGCCCCCAACCAACTTCTGATGGACATGCAACATGAGTAAGAAGTAAATCTTTAAGACCGTTAAGGTTTCTGAGTTGTTAACACAGTATGACTTAACCTATCTGAATTTTTTAATCGATCTTTTACTAATTTGGAACTAGAACTTCCACTACTTTTTTTTTCCAGGTAATTTTATTGAGATCATAATGGTTTACAACATGGTGTAATTTCAGGTATACATTTATCAATTTCTGAATACACTTCATTTTGCTCACGCCCAGTAGTCTAATTTTTATCCATCACCATACATATGTGCCCCTTTATTCCTTTCCCCGACACCTCAACCCTTTTCCCCTCTGGTAACCACTAATCTGTTCTCTATCCATGTATTTGTTATCTTCCACATATGAGTGAAATCGTGCAATATTTGTCTTTCCCTGTCTGACTTATTTTGCTTAACATCATACCCTCAAGGTCCATCCATGCTGTTGCAAGTGGGAAGATTTTGTCTTTTTTTATGGCTGAGTAGTAGTCTATTGTGTATATACCCCACATCTTCCTTATCCATTCATATGTAGAAGGGCACACTTGGGTTGCTTCCACATCTTGGCTATTGTGAATAAAGCTGCAGAGAACATAGGGGTGCATAAATCTCTTTGGATCATTGATTTTAAGTTCTTTGGATAAATACCCAGTAGTGGGATAGCTGGATCATATGGTACTTCTATTTTAATTTTTTGAGAAATCTCCATACTGTTTTCCATAGTGGCTGCACCAGTTTGCATTCCCACCAGCACTGTATGAGGGTGCCCTTTTCTCCACATCCTCTCCAGCATTTGTTGTTTTTCGTCTTGGTAATTATAGTCATTCTGACAGGTTTAAGATGATATCTCATTGTAGCTTTGATTTGAGTTTCCCTAATGATTAGTCATGTTGAACATCTGTTCATGTGCCTGTTGGCCATCTCTGTATCTTTGGAGAAATGTTTGTTCATATCCTCTGCCCATTTTTTGATTGGGTTGTTTGGGGGTTTTTTTGTTGAGTCATATGAGTTCTTTATATATTTTGGAGATCAACTCCTTGTCTGATAAACGATTTGCAAATATTTTCTCCCAGTTGGTGGATTGTCTTTTAATTTTGTTCATGGTTTCCTTTGCTTTGCAGAAGCCTCTTTAGTTTGATGTAATCCCATTAACTTTTTCTTTTGTTTCCCTTGTTGAGTAGACATGGTATTTGAAAAGATGTTGCTAAGACCAATGTCAAAGAGTGTACTGCCTGTGTTTTCTTCTAGGAGTTTTGTGAATTCAGGTCTTACGTTCAAACCTTTAATCCATTTTGAGTTAATTTTTGTGCATCCTGCCAGATAATGATCTAGTCTACTTTCATTCTTTTGCGTATAGCTGTCCAGTTTTCCCAACACAATTTATTGAAGAGACTCATTTCTCCATTCTTTGTTCTTGGCTCCTTTTTTGAAGATTAACTGTCCATAGATGTGTGGTTTTATTTCTAGGCTTTCAATTCTGTAGAACTTCCACTATTTTTTAACTAAATTCTTTATTATCCAAATCAGTTGACTACAAGCTATTGATAAGTTGGTTGATAGTGTGGTAGGCAACCTCTAAGATGGTCCCCAATGATCTCTGCTTCCTGGCATTCATGCCCTGTTGTAATCTCCTCCTCTAGAGTGTGGGCTGGACTTAGGATTCTTTCGTAATGAATAGAATGCAGCAGAAGTGATGAATGTCACTTCTAAAGTTACGTTGCAAAAATACTGTGGCTTCCACTTTGGGCACACCCTCCTGCTCACCCTGAGAGAAGCCATCTGTCATGTTTTGAGCTACTTTATGGAGAGGCGCATGTGGCAAGAAACTAATTCTTTGGTTAACAGGCGGGAAGGTCCTGAAGCCACAGGAGTGAACACAGAAGAGAGTTTTTCTCTAGTCGAGCCTTGAGCCTCCATGGTTTCTGATAAGAAATCAGCCATTATTTGTAATGCGTTGCTTTTCTCTGGCTTCTTCCAAGATTTTTTTGTCTTTAATTTTCAGAAACTTGATTATGAAATGTCTGAGCGTGGAATTCTTTGGGTTTATCTTGTTTTGGGTTCATTCAGCTTCTTGAATCTAGATTATGTCTTCTATATGTTATCTATATATATATCTATCTATATGTTATTGTCCCACAAGTCTCTGAGATTCTGTTCATTTTTATTCAGTTCATATTCTCTATTGTTCAGATTAGATAATTCTTAATGATCTGTCTACAGGTTCACTGAGTCTTTCCTCTGTCATCTACATTTTGCTATTGAGCCCATCTGGTAAGTTTTTTTATTTTGGTTATTGTATTTTTCAGTTCTAGAATTTCTATTTGTGTCTTCTATATATCTCTTATTAAAGTTGAAATTTTCTTGGTTCGTGATATGATGAGTAATTTTGCATTGGATCCTGGACATCTTGAGTATTATGAAAATCTTGTTCCTTTTGTTTGTTTGTTGTTTTTTTTGTGGGTTTTTTTGAGGAAGATTAGCTTTGTGCTAACTACTGCCAATCCTCCTCTTTTTGCTGAGGAAGACTGGCCCTGAGCTAACATCCATGCCCATCTTCCTCTACTTTATATGTGGGACACCTACCACAGCATTGCTTTTGCCAAGCAGTGCCATGTCCGCACCCAGGATCCGAACCGGCGAACCCCGGGCCACCAAGAAGCAGAATGTGCGAACTTAACCACTGCGCCACTGGGCGGGCCCCTGTTCCTTTTTTATGGCAGTAAAACTGTTTAGTTCAGAATGCATGTTCTGGCCCACATTTGTGGCTCAATGTCAATTTAATTTTCAAAGCCTTTGCAGTGCTATTCTGGTCTACCCCATCTTGGATGCTACTCAGAAACCAGTCTGAAACCTGGGCAATAGTCCACTCATAGTTCATTTTGATTATTGTATTGATTATGGTCAGTTTCATGCATGGTCTCTTTGAGGGTCTGCCCAGGGCTTCATACACAAAGTTAAAGGAACCCTTTCTCTAGCTCCCTTCTCTCTCTAGTCCTCCCTCAATTTCTAGTCGGGAGCTGTAAAGTGCTATGTCTTTGCAGCTGGTTGCTCAAGGCCGGGCAGGGATGGTCTGCAGGGTTCCTCCCCACAGTCTCGGCCACATCCAGTGACTAGGGGTTGGGTGTTTACCTGGAGGGGGGCAAGTGTAATCAAATGAGTTTTTTTCCTCCAGTCATCCTTTTCCCATTCATTTGACTTGTGAGAACAGGCTTTTTTTTCTTTGTCTGGGCCCATTGATGTTTTTGGGTTTTAGGCTTCCCTTGTACCCAAGCCAGAAAAAGGTAAAAAGGAGACCAAAGAAAAACCCCAGGAAACTTACTTCCAGGCCATTCCTCAAGTTCCAAAGTACCTACGCAGGCCACCTGCTTTTTTCCCACCTTTCAGAGTCTCTTTATATGTGTGTGTGTGTTATACCAGCATTCTTTATTTTTTTCTTTGATTATATATATATATATATTTTTTTTTTTTTTTAATAAATTGCACACCTGGATTTTTTTTTTTTTTTTTTAAAGATTTTATTTTTCTCCTTTTTCTCCCCAAAGCCCCCTGGTACATAGTTGTATATTTCGTTGTGGGTCCTTCTAGTTGTGGCATGTGGGACGCTGCCTCAGCATGGTCTGATGAGCAGTGCCATGTCCGCGCCCAGGATTCGAACCAACGAAACACTGGGCCGCCTGCAGCGGAGCGCGCGAACTTAACCACTCGGTCACGGGGCCAGCCCCTATATATATATATTTTTATTGAGTTCATAATAGTTTACATCAATGCAAGATTTCAGTTGTACATTATTTCTTGTTTGTCACCACATATGTGCTCCCCTTCACCCCTTGTGCCCACTCCCCACCTCCCTTCCCCTGGTAACCACTGAACTGTTTTCTTTGTCCATGTACTTGTTTATATTCCACATACAAGTGAAATTATCTGGTGTTTGTCTTTCTCAGTCTGGCTTATTTCGCTTAGCATCATTCCCTTTAGGTCCTTCCATGTTATTGCAAATGGGATGGATTTGTCTTTTTTTCTGGCTGAGTAGTATTCCATTGTATACATATACCACATCTTCTTTATCCAGTCATCGGTCGATGGGCACTTGGGTTGTTTCCATGTCTTGACTATTGTGCATAGTGCTGCGATGAACATAGGGGTGCATATGTTACTTTGGATTGTTGATTTCAAGTTGTTTGGGTAGATACCCAGTAGTGGGATAGCTGGGTTATATGGTACTTCTATTTTTAGTTTTTTGAGGAATCTCCATACTGTTTTCCATAGTGGCTGCACCAGTTTGCATTCCCACCAGCAGTGTATGAGGGTTCCCTTTTCTCCACACCCTCTCCAACATTTGTTACTTTTAGTCTTAGTGATTATAGCCATCTTGACAGGCGTAAGGGGGTATCTTAGTGTAGTTTTGATTTGCATTTCCCCACCTTTCAGAGCTCTTTATAGTTGCTTTATGTATTTTGTCCAGGGTTTTTAGTCATATTTAGCAGCAGGAATAGGGTGGAATATACTTACTCCATCTGGTGTAGAACTGGAAGTCCCCCAAGTAGCCTTTCAAAACCTGGTTTTTGTTTACTAAGAAACCAAAACAGACTTTACAATAAAAGAACTATATTTGAGAGGAAACTCACATTTTTTAAGCACTTATATGACAGATATTATACTAAGTGATTAAAACTCTCCAACAGTACAACAAAGCAGATATTTCCCTTTTGTTATAAAGAAACAGGCTCAAGCCAGGAGAAGGAAAGTAACATCTATGCCATGCTTTGTGCCTATTGGGGTGGTGGTTTGTTTTTAAAATATGGAAAATTACAAAGAAACAGTAGCAAACACCTTGCATACAGACTATCCAGTATTTGTCATCGTTAACATATTTGTTCTTAAATAAGTAAAAGAACAAAATACTACCAATGAATCTGACATACTTTCATCAGTCCATCCTGCCCATTCCCATCCTCTACCCAAGAAATTGTCATGTATTTAGTGATGCCTTTTATGCTTTTTTTATACGTAGGTATTCATAAAATATATTATTTCAAGTGTTAAAATTTATACAAATAATATATTGTATTCTGCAACTTGTTTTCATTCAACTTTTTATGCTTTGGGATAGTCTCTTAATAGGTAAATTTAGTCTCTTTATATTTATTATGATATGAAATAGTCAGACTTATTTCTGCATTGCATTTTGTTTTGTGTTTATCCTGATGGAAGGAGCAGGGGTAATTCCATTCTTACTTTCCTTGTTCTTTCATTTATTTGTTTGTTCTTTTGTTTGTTTGTTTTGGTAAAGGAAGAATTGCTCTGCGCTAGCATCTGTTCCCAGTCTTCCCCTTTTTGCTTTAGGAAGATATCTGTGAGCTAACATCTGTGCCAAGCTTCCTCTATTTTGTATGTAGGACGCTGCCACAGCATGGCTTGGTGAGCCAGTGTGCAAGTCCACACCTGGTATCCAAACCCGCGAACCCTGGGCTGCCAAAGCAGAGCATGTGAACTTAACCACAACACTGCTGGGCTGGCCTCTTTTCTTATATTTAAAGAGGATTTTATCCTTTCCCCTCCTTCCCCCAACCCACACACTAGTCTGAAAGTAAGTGCAAGTTGTTATTTTACATGTGACTTACCAATTTACTGACAAGTTTTATCTGTTTCTTTGCTGACTATTTCTTCTTGACTACTTCAAGATGTTTTTGTACCAGACACCTTTCAGTGAAGGTCTATCAACAGTAAATTTTCTTAATCTCTGCGGGCCTGAAAATGTCTTTATTTTTCACACTGATTTTAGGAAAATTAATTGGCTGAGTTTAGAATTTTAGGTTGCTTGTTATCTTTCTTCACCATCTTTTAGATATTCCATTGTGTTGTGGCATCTATTGTTGCTGAAAAAAGCTGGATGTCAGTTTGATATTTCTTTGAAAGATATGTGTTTTCTCTCTAATAGCTTCTCAGTTTCACTAAAATCTATCTAGCTGTGAATTAGTTTCTATTTGCTCTGTTTGGGACTCATTGTTTTCCTTTAATTGAAAATGCATGTCTCTAGTTCTGGAAATTTTTTATTTATTTAAAAAAAATAATTGTTCCTCTCCTGTTTTCCCTATCTCCTTCTCAACCTATGAAGTTTTCAGTAGTCTACCCCCCATACCTTAACATCTCTTATATCTTTCATCTCTTTACGCCGTCTGTGCTATGTTCTAGGTGATTTCCTCATATCTTTCTTCCAATTTGTTGAATTTTTGAGTCTAGCCCACTGTTTAGTCCATCTCAATAAGTTATTTCAAGAACTATTTTCTTCTAATTTTGTTTTCAAGTTTACCTGTTCTTGTTTCATAATCTCCTGGATTTTAGTCCCTCCATTACCTCTTTGAGGATTTAAAACATACTTATTTTTAAATAAGTCCTTTTACTCTTTCGTTTCTGCTTCCTTAAGAAAGAATTCTGCTATTTGTTGTTGCTTCACGTTGAATTTCTTTGTGTTTTGTAAATTCGTGAGCTCATCTTCTGTGGCATTTTCTTTTCAGAGGGTTTTGTTTTATGGCTTGATTGTGGACACAATTGCTTCCTTTGGAGAAATTTTTAGATTGTTTCTTCTGGGGCCCTATATGGTTTCCTGAAACTGAACCAGTTGTGATGTTAATTTTGTTGAATGGGACTCCTTCACGATGCACCTAGTATGAATTTGGCTTCTGCATTCACATGTAGCAAAGCCTCTTGTTAGTGACTTTGTTTTCCACCTATGGCCTGGGAAAGCTTGCATCTTGCTATGACCCTGGGCTGAGAGACACCAAGTTTTCAGTCCTCTAATTGGAACAGGGCTTTCCCAATTCTAAACACACCCTATTTCTTCTCCTTACTATCCATTATAACTGCAGCCTTGATTCCTAACATCCATTCCCTGACATCACTGAAACCCCAATTCCTCAGACACATATCCAGTCCAGCCACCTCCATGGGCCACGTGGTTTCCGGTCCTGTGAGTTCCCTCTTCATTTCTACCACCTGGAGGTTTCCTTTTCTTCCTTGAGATCCTATGTTTTTTTAAGTTGGGGGAAGAGGAGTGTTTCACCAGCATATCCATGTCTTTGGATCAGGGATGGCTACTGCCCACATCTGTTCAGTCTGTGTCCAAAAAGAAGTGAGTACTGTTGGTATTTTTCATACATTATTTCACTTACTATTCATACACATCCTGTGAGGTAAATGGCATTATCTCCATTTTCCAAACAAGGTAGTGGTTTCAGAGAGTTAGTTACTCACAGTCAGTACCACACTTAGAATTTAAACTCAAGGCTGTGTGTTAATTTCTACTACTTTTTCTACTTCACTATGTTTATTTACTCCAGTATTTACTTTTAATTTATATTACATCCTTTTGTCTTTTGAAAACCAAGTTTGGGCACTATTTTAAAGAGAACTATTGTGCAAGCTGACTGAATTTTGTCTAAAAATATCTGAATGGTTGTTGCATGCATGACACTATTTCTTTTAGAGACTCTTCTCATTTTCATACTATAAAAACCATGGGCTTCATTCCAAAATGCAACTAATTTGGGGGAAATAATGAAATTATTTAAGTGACCGTATTGACCCTACTTAACTGTGGCACCTTTCAGCCTCTCCTCTCGCAACTGCTTAGTAGCATTAGACTTCAGACTGACAGCACTTCTCTGAATGGCAGACACTGTCCTGGGCTAAAGCCTGTCTTTTTGACAAAATACAGAAATAGTGCTGACTCTACACCCTCCTCTCGCCCCTCACCACATGGATGGCACCACATACTATACTCACTCCTTTGCTATTTGCAAGTTTATTTAACAGCCTACCCAACTGTCTCCTTCCATGGAAAGTATTTTCCTCATTGTCTTTTGGAATGCATTTGAAGCAGCTTCTTTTAACCAATAAAAACATCTAGTTCTTCTATGTTGGGGAACTTTAATATTTCTATGTAATTCATGTTGGATAAAATGTCTTGAAGGCAAGCAAGTTATCTTTAAAAAGAATTTTTTTCCCCATTCTTTTCCATTCTTTATGCCAGACTTTTAAGAAAGAATCTGTTTGCATCTAATTCTACTCTGGCTGCTCCTACTGCAGCAAGTAGCAATTTTGGATCAAGTTCCCAGTGGCAGCATCATCAGGGGAAAGTCTGCATTTTTTTAGGATGACTGACATCACTCCTGGTGCCATTGGATTCCACCCTGTTTTCTGAGTTTATGACTTTGGCTGTTACTTAAATCTTCTGAGTCGCATAAGTTTTTTGTTTTGTGTTTTCAAATAATCTTCAGAAGTGCTTTTGTAGAAAATTTAAAATGTCACACCCCGAGCTATACAAACACTAATTTTACTAGTGAGGTTAAAGTACAATGCGACAGACAGATCAAAAGTACACCAAAATTTCTCTTGCGTTGGTTTTGGTAAACCCTAGACTTCTATAAGAGAGGTCCAGACACAAGACAGTCATATATAGTTGCATTTAAAAAGATAATTTATAGTTGATTTCTTCTAACGCTCTATCAATTCTGTTGAATTCAGAAGAAATTATAGGCAATCTCCAACTTGCATTTCAGAAGTTAATTTGTACAAGAATGGCAGCCATGATCTTTGACTTGATATAGGCTGAAAATGAAATAATCTTGTTTGTACAAATTTGTACAAGTATTTCCCGTAGGAACAATGATAGAGAAGAAAGGGGTAAGTTCCCAGGTTAGCCTATAAAAGCCTATTAAACCATAATTTAGCAGCACTGCTTTTAAGAAAAGGTGTCCAGTTACCCTTGCCAGTTCCAGGCACCAGAGACCACCCCCGCCCCAAATTGACTACATTTTCCAAACAAACTTTGGGATGGGTGATCTAACAGCAGGGATTGTAACACCTTTAATATCAGGGTCTTATCCCCATTCCCAGGGAGTTGTATGTGTGAGAGGTGGGGAGGAGATGTGGGACAAGCTCAGATGAAAGGAACAACGTGTACGAAGGCTGGGAAATTAGAGCTTGGCAAAGTAAAGCCACAGCTGGGAAGCACCCCTGAACTGGGAGGATAGAGGAGGAGCATGAGGAGGAATGGGGAGGGTGAGATCAAGTACTCAGTGAAGCAAGCAGTGAGAATTACATATGAACAGGAGAAGCAAGAAAAAGGCAGCAGTAGGAAAAGAACATCGTACACCCAGGCACACACACACACTCCACATTAATCATGTATGTCAGGGTAC
Organism: Equus quagga; assembly: GCF_021613505.1. Lineage (NCBI taxonomy): Eukaryota > Metazoa > Chordata > Mammalia > Perissodactyla > Equidae > Equus > Equus quagga. The sequence continues at coordinate 108,583,589 of NC_060272.1, forward strand.
CTGCCTATATCCAAAGTGGGTAATCAACAAGTGGGCTCCCAGCCCCTCAGCCTGCCGTCCCAGGTTCCTACAGTGATCCTGAGAGGTTTCCACCAGCCCTGTCCTCAGGGCTTTACTGCTCTCTGGACTTGGTTTTCAACTTGGCAGATATTCTAACCCCTGGGACATTCGCTCCCCTGTTCCCACTTGGTCCCCTCAGTTCAACAATCTTCCTGCCTAGTTGGTTTCAAAAAAAAAAAAAAAAACACTTCTTTGCTCTTCCTCTCCTCTCCTCCCACATACCTTTGTCTCCTAATCATGGGGTCCTCCCTCAACCCCTTTACTGAGAGGCCTCCCTACTCCATGACCTTTACTCCCAACATCTGTTACTTCTCCCAGCGCTCTTTCTCATCCAAGGAGCTTGGAGCCTAGGTCTGTTCCTCCCTCCCACCCCTCCCCCCTCACTGTTGCTCTGCTCTTTCCTCTTCCGCTTATTGCCTGCCAGTGCCCCTCCTGAACTTGGGGCCTCCTCCTGCCCTCCACACCTTCATTTTGCCAGGTCCTCTGCTCTCAAGCTGACTTTTTGGCCATCCCCCTTCCCCATTCTCTTCTTGATCCCTCTCCTCCTCCTAACTTGAGAGAGTCCTCTCCCTTCTCCTGACTCAGGCCTTATTGCGCATGCTTTTGACTCCCTTCTCTTTTCTTTCCACCCTGGAGAGCCTTCTCCCACTTTCCGTACCCCACCATCTGGCTTTTCTTCCCTCCCACTTCCCCACTCTTCTTACATCTGCCCTGTCCTTGAGCTGATGATGTTCTTTCCACTTCCACATCATCACCCTTACCTCTCCCCATCCCCACCACAGGCCTTGATCCACCTCCTCCCGTTTCCTTCCTGTTCCTAACCTGCATCTTTCTCCCACTTTCAATTCTGCTCTCTCCCTCCCAATCCCATGACAATCCTTCCCGACCCAAGGACCTTTAACTCCCCACCCATACCTTGTCTTCTTTTTTTTCCCTCAGAGCCTTCCATCTGAGCCAGGGTCCCTTTCTTCTTTTCTGGACCCTATTTTCATTCTCTCTGGTCTTGACTTTAGGCTCACACCCCTCCTCCTCATTCCTGACTTCTCAAAAGATTCCCATACCTTTCCCCAACCCCAGCTTTTATTCCTCCATCTTCTGTCTCCCCTCTTATTTCCCAAGGATTCTTAAACCCTTTACATAAAAGTTTGAAAATAACCAAATGCTAAAGTGAGAGTACAGACACTCAGGCCTTCAACCATGCCTCTCCCTCTTCCTGAACACCTCCTCCCTCCTTCCCCACATCTAGTCACAGCTGGCTTCTTTTTCAGATTTTAGCCTAAAAGTCACCTTTTCAGAGAATCCTTCCCTGCCCACCCAATATAAAGGAGTCCCAACCCCCTCACATATACCATACTGGTATTTTGTTTTCTAAAGAACATTTAACACTGTGAAATCTTGATTTATGTGTTGTCCGTTTGTCCATCTAGAATTGATGCTCCATGAAAGAGGCCTTGTCTTTCTTGTTCACCTTGTATCACTAGCATCTGGAATGGTACATAGTGGTACATGATGGCTCAGTCAGTGTTTGCTGAATACATTAGTGATTTCTGGGTGCCAGACACTATGCTAAGTGCTCACTTTGTATTATCTCATTTAATCCTTACAACAAACCTGGCTGTGGTAAGTGCTTTTATTATTGTTATTTTTTCCCCTTAAGAAACTGAAGTATGGAAAGGATAAGTGAATTTGCCTGCTGTCTCAAAACAGTTGGCATATCTGAGAATTTTATCCAGATCTGTATGAAGTCACAGCCCATGCTCCTTCTACTTTCTCTGGCTGTCCAGAGGAAAAGGGCCATTAGGAATGGAGAAAAAAGGAAAGGAAGATGGATGTGAATGTAATGCAGGTCAGACTGGGGTCGGGGCTCCTATGCTGAGCCAGGGAGTACAGGACTGTGCAGTATACGAGACTAGATCGTAAGTGAGGAAGAGAATAAGAACAAGAGCTGACACTTATGAGGCTGGCTTTGTGCCAGGCACTGTTCTCAGCAGTACATTGAATCCTCACCTGGGAGTGGTAGGGGATATCATCATTGTACAGGTAAGGAAACTGAGGCTCAGAGACGCTTTGATCTTCTCTGAGGTCATACAGCTTGGATATAGGGGACCCATGCTATGACCCTAGTCTGACTACTGCCCCCAGCAAGAAGATATACAGAGAGCCAGCCCTGATGGCCTAGTGGTTAAAGTTTAGCACACTCCGCTTCTGCGACCCGGGTTCGGTTCCTGGGCGTGAAACCATACCGCTCTGTGAGTTGCTATGCTGTGGCAGCGGCTCACATAGAAGAGCTAGAAGGATTTACAACTAGAATATATAATTATGTACTAGGGCTTTGGGGAGGAAAAAAAAAGAGGAACATTGGCAACAGATGTTAGCTCAGGGTGAATCTTTCCCAGCAAAAACAAAAAAACTGTATCATCAAAAATTGGAAAAAAGAAACAGATTATAAGAGTAGTATGCTCTGTGTTGGGCACTAACCTCTGGTTCCTGGATTCTTGTTTTCTTTGTGGCATGACGTCAGCTGATGCAACACTCCTACCTCCTGGCCTGCCCCTTCCTGCTCCCCAGAAAGGAGGTGACTGCTGACATCCTTTCACCCACAGTACTCCACCAGCACTGGGGAAGCCCCTTTCCTATCTTCCCCCTTCACCTGTGGTCAGCGTGGGGCAGCAATTCTGGATTGTGCATCTGCTCTACAGACTCGAACTTCTCCCCTGAGTGGGGTGTTCCCAGGCTTAGATTGGTGAAGCATCAGGGGAGCAAAATGGAAAGCAAGCCCTTCTGGCTAGAGATCTAAAACCACATTCTCCAATCAGCTTTATTGGTAATAAAGCTGACATTTTGATCTCCAAAAAAACCAAAAGACTTCCTCAATGAGCAGTGCTGGCAGGAGCAAGCCTGGCAGATCAGAGAGTGAGGCCAAAGTGTGTAGCGCCTGGTCTAGGACAGTCTCCTCCAGCCATAGGAGCCTCAGCCAAAACCAGAGAAAGGAGTTTTTCTCTCGAAATGCTAAGATTTGCATTAAAAATGCGAGGTTGACTAAGTCCAGCCTCTTCTCACCCCCACCAGCCTACCCAAACCCTTCTCTTTAAAGGCTTAGAGTTCTGGAAATTTCCCTGAAATGCGATCAAAGAAAGCTGAGAGGCATTACTTAGAACATATTAGAAATGCAAATTCTCTGGCCCTGCCCTAGACCTACTGAATCAGAAACTCTGGGGCCAGGGCCCAGCCTTCTGTTTTAACAAGCCCTCCTGGTGATCTAGACACACTAAGAAAACCACTGCCCTAGGAAACATCCCTGACCTGGCTGATGTCTAAGCCAAAACATTCTGTCCCAGAGCCCTGGGAACGACTAAAAGCACTAACATCTCAGTTGCCAAACTACTTGTCCCAGGTGGCTTCTTGCACCCACAAGTGGCATCTACATCCTTTATTTGGATGAAAGGCACCAGTTTTGTCATTGGAAGACATGGCCCCTATATATATGTAGAGGTTTCATAGAGTTTCCAGACTAGGGCCCTTGCCCTGTATCACACAGGGCTGCAAGGTGACACTTGCTCCAAGAGTGGCCCGTGGCCTGTCCCAGGGCTGTGAGGAGGCTGAGGGGATGCCCGATTCATAGGATGTGTGTATGTGTCAACCTTAGACCCCTCATCTTCAAAATTGTTCAAAAGGCACTTTCTGCACAACAATGTGAAAGTACTTAATCCCACTGAACTCTACAGCTAAAAATGGTTAAAATAGTCAATGCTTTATATATTTTATCACAATGAAAAAAGGAGGAGGGCATTCTACACAAAGCTTATCCAGAGGCCCTGTCTTCAAGGCCTAGTGTTTTTGTATTAGCTTTAACAGAACTGCTCATAGCAGGCATTGGAAATACTGGTTTCCATGACAATGTCCCTCTTCCTTTTTTCATTCAATTCATATTTCTTTCTGTTTGTTGAACACATACTATGTAGAAGACCCTGGCTCAGCACTGGGAATCCAGTGATCACTGAGACATGGTCCCTGCTCTCAAGGAACTAAGTCTAGTGAGGCAGACAACAGCTGAATAAACAATAATTACTGATTGTGCTAAGAGTACAGGAAAGCAAACCGAGTGCCACGATAGAAGATACCAGAGCCCATTTCATGAGGACGTGTAGAAGACCTTCTTGATGAGATGCTGAAACACGAAGAATAAACAGGAGCCAGCAAGGCTAAGGTGCAGGGAGAGTGCTCCAGATGAAGGATCCCACACAGGCAAAGACCAAGAGGTGGGAAAGATGGGCAAGCACATCAGGTGAACACATGAGTGATTCAATAGTGAAGGGCAAAGGGCTCCCCGTGACTCCCTCAGCCACCTGTGATTGCTCTGATGTATTCGGAGAACCAGCAATGCATAATCAGCTGTGGGAGCAACTTTGGCGCTCAACCACAACACTTTACAGTCTGGTAAGGAGGAAAGGACTGCTGTTCACTCTAATGGTTTGTTTTCCTATGCTGGTCCTTCCTCAGAAGGGGCTCCTCTGTGCCCTGACGGCTAGCCTGTATTGAGAGCCTGGTTTCCAGCTCAGGGAAGACAGAGTCTCCAGGTTTGCAGTGACCATGGCCATGGGGTAGCGTTTTGACCAGTGGGCACTGGACTGTTCCATCTGGGTTCAAATTCTGGCTCTTTCCTCTCACCAGCTGCGTGATCTTGAGCATCTCTCCATGCCCTCCCCCTCATGTGTAAAAATGGAATGTTGTGAGGCTCAGATGAGATCATCTATTTTAAAAACTTAGAATAGTACCTGATACCTGGAGGAAGTACTCAATAGATATTAATCATTTAATTATTACATGAAAAAGGAACCATGGATCCCAAACTTTTTTTAAGTGTAAGAATAAGTGACCACCTGCACAGCGTTCAGACCTTTTGGCCAGTTGGCTATCATGGTAGCTCAAGTCGTAGTTGTTTGAGTAAGCTGCCATGCAAGGAACCAAGTAGTCAGGGCTAGAGCAGGTGCTCAGTAACCAGCGGGGAAGAACATCTGAAGCGTTTGCTATTGCTAGGGGAAAGTTACTTGTGGCAGGCATGCTAGCTGTCTACCCAACACCCATGCTTCCCCTTTGCTTGAATTCTTCCAGATTTTTGCTGGAGCACTAACAAGCCCAGGGAAAAGACTGCCCCATACGCCCCTGCAGCTAGGAATGCAAATGGACCCAACTCTGACCAGTTAAAAGTAAGCAGAAGTTACTGGGTAGAACCTCTGGGAAAGCATTTCAAACGACAAGAACTTGGATGGAATCGGCCTTTTGTCTTCTTTTTTTTCTACTTTTTCCTATCTCGAATGGGTATGTGACACGTGGATATGCAGTAACCATCTTAAGACCGTGAGGATGAAGACTATATGCAAAGGAAGGCAGAACAGGAAGACTGAAGGAGCACTAGCCCTTGACTTACTACCTCTGGACTTATTGTTAAATGAGAAAAAATAAACTGCTTTTTGATTAAATGTCTGCAGTTGGGTTTCAGTTATATGCAGCCTAACACAATTCTAACAACAGGGCCAAAGTGGCCTTCACTGCTGAGACGACAAACTGTTTCTTTAGCCGAAGACAAAACTGACAGTGTTAACAGTGGCTGTTGGGTAGGTTGTTCTTGTTACTCTTCAATTCCCTTTGAACCCAGGGTACCTGGGAGTAAGACTGAAAAATGGACCAAGAAGACATAATTCAAATTGAAATACTTTTATTAGAATACTAATAATTGCAGATAAAAAAAAACCACACACGGAAAAAGAGGAAAACACTCAGAAATGCTATTACAGATTAGGCAAATTAGTCAGTGGAAAAAGATTTCTTCAGTGTATACAAAATGTAAACATTTGCCCTGGGATTTCCCACAGATGGCACAGTCCACAAGGACTTATTTGGAACAAAAATATGTCTATCGAGTCTCCAGTGTTGCCTCTATAGTGTCTGCAAACTTGCTACATTGAAAGTTAAACTTCCTAGCACACCCAAAATGTTCTATGCTAAAAACTAAGCGGCTCCCAGTCAAGGCAACGTGCACATCAACTGCTACATGTGGACACAGAGGCACTGAAGCAGATCAATCCTCCAACAGTGAGCTTCCTTGACATTTACCTTGACAGAGATTAAAAAAATATACACAGTATATAAAACCCCTACTTGACTGTGGGGTGGGAGATGAAATATTTCTTGCTTATCAACTGCTCTGGAGAGAGGCATCAAATCAGTCACATGAACTTAGGGAGAGGGGACTAAGAAGAGGCCCTCTTCTGTTCAGAAAATGGGGACTCATAAACTTCCATGGGTGGGCAGGTACAAACCAGGTGCTGGTCTCCATAGATGTCATCAATCCTGGCAATGGTTGGCCAGAATTTGTTCTCTGGCTTCACAAAGGGCTGCAGGGTACAAAGGATGGAAGTGTGGGATATTGAGAGGCTCCTATTCATGGGGAGGAGACTACCATTATATCCCTACAGCCTAAGACACCACTAGCCAACAAGCACTCAAAAAGGACAAGAAGGTAAAAGCCAACCCATCACTACTATTCCCAAAATCTAACTTTTGACCCTTGTCCCCACCCGCCAAACAGACTGCAGAGCACCTTCTCCTTCATGTAAGAATCAGAAAGGAAAGAAAACTTGCATTCTGGGCCATCTCCCTGTTGGAGGGTATAGAAGACACATGAAGGCACTTGACCGGGACTGCTATTTGGTCTTCCTCCACTGTGCACCCTGTGGAATCCCAGGCCTGCGGCTGACACTCTCACTCTGACCTCAGAGCTTTGAAAGCCAGTTCCTGCGCTCTGCGTCCCTCCTCATGACCCACATTTCACAAGGTGTCCCACATACGGTTATTATAATGAGGGGACAATAAGAGTAGGAGCCCCGCAGGGTAGGTGATGGCCCCTCATACGCACACGAACACTACACATTCAGCTTCAGAGGAGAACTTACGAGTGGGAATGCCGCCACCTCTCTGGAATATGGCCGATCCCAGTGGGAAGATGTGACGCAGGTCAGGGAGTGTGGAGACATCTGAGACAGAGACATGGATGGGAGAGGGATCAGAGCAGAACACTGCCTTCTCCCCCAACACCTCACCTCAACTGGGGAGCTTCTGATGGATGCCCATGGACAGAGGGCTATTGTTTTGTTTCAATTTGGGGGGAAGGGAATTTAGGCAGGAAATTTTTCATTGTGAAATATTTCCGATATCAGAAAGGGCAATATAATAAGCACATCTACCACCCAACGTAAATCAACATTTTGTCGTATTTGCTTAACTTTTCAAAATAAAAAACATTACAAATACAGTTGAAGCTGCCTGTATAACCCCTCTCCATCTCATTGCTTGCCCTCCTCCCGTAATAACCACTATCCTGAATTTAGTGTTCACCATTCTCGTCATGTTTTTATGCTATTACTGCATATATTAATAAACAGCATGTGGCATAGTTTGGTACATTTTTAAACCTTATATCATCCTATGAGTATTATTTTCCACTTGCTTTTGTAACTCAGCATAGTCATGTGTCACTTAATTATAGGGATATAGTCTGAGAAACACGTCGTTAGGCAGTTTCATCATTGTGCAAACATCAGAGTGTACTCACACAAACCTAGATGGTATAGCCGACTACACACCTAGGCTATATGGCACTAATCTTATGGGACCACCGTCATATATGTGGTCTGTCGTTGACCAAAACATCATTATGCGGCAAATGACTGTATTATGTTCTTTAGATGTCTCTTGCTATTTTTAAAAATAGCCTAAATCCTGAAGAATCAGCAGTATTCAGAGAAAAGAGAAATAATAATGACTAAAAACAATCATTGTATTCTTCCATGATCCTGTCAAACTCAGATTTAGCAAGGTGCCTGCCTTCTGCCAGCCCTTGGCCCCTGCACTCCACCTTTAGCTGGATGGTTTTGGAACTTGCCTGAGCTTTCCCAAGCATCTCAGACTTGTTCTCTAGCTTGGAACCATAACAACACAACCACAATTTTCACAGTATTCTCAATTCATGATACCCTAGCTTCTGTCTGGACCTAACGAGAAACTAAGGGCTCTGACCAGATATAAAATGTACATGTTTTGGAAGAGGCAGGGGAATGCCTAACAAACTTTTCTCCAACATAGGCCATAAACATCATAAGACAGTCAGACCAAGTACCAATCCAGTTGTTGTAAGAGGCAACTGCTCCAATACAGAACCTATAAAGGACTTGTCTTTATCCAGAGCTTGTGAGGTAAAGAATCTCACCAGAGCACATCAGAGACAGAATAAGACCTGCCCAACTAGATACAGTCCTTCAGCCTCTGCTCCCTCCTTTGGCAACCAATTAGGAGCATGTGTGGTGTATAGCTCCTACAGCCAGGAAACAATTACGTAAACAAAATAAAAACATATCAGAAAGTATCCACATTATACTAAGTAACCGCTTGAACAAGCTGTTACGTTGTTCAAGATTTAAACTTCCAAATAATGCATACATCATCTCAGAAAAACGGTCTTATTCGAGGCAAGAATATCATCATCTGCTGAGAGTTCAGGGGTTGCTGGCACACAATCCAGACACCGTTTTCTACTGTATGGGACACTTTGGATCAAGTACCAGTGCCTACGCACCTTCAGTGGATTGACCCTGGGGTCCACCCGGCCCTCCTCAATGTCAGCGATTTCCTGCCGAATGCTGATCATGGCGTCACAGAATCGGTCCAGCTCCGCCTTGTCTTCTGACTCAGTGGGCTCAACCATGAGAGTCCCTGCCACTGGCCAGGACATGGTAGGGGCATGAAATCCTGGAAGGAAGACAGGGGAACTTGCATCATGAACTTTGACTTCCCCGATTCGGAAGCAGAGCCCCTTCCCAATTTATCCTAACAAAGTCATCAAATAAATTTGCAAATATGTGTATCTAGGGATTCATCTTAGCACTGTTTTTATAGAAGAAAAATTTAGGAAATAACCCAACATCCACCAATAGAGGATCAGTTAAGCAAATTTTACAGGGCAGTCATACAATAAACATGTAACCATTCAAAAGTATGTAAATTTATATTAATTAAATTGGGTAAACATTCAAAAATATGAAAAGAGCAAGCTACATAATGATATTATCCCATTTTTGTAAAAGAAAATGACAAAGTATTGTGTGTATATATATAATTTTACATATATATAATTTTTTTTTTTTTAATGAGGGAAGATGCCTTGAAGAATAAATACTAAAATTTTAACAGGGGTTATTGCCAGAAAATGAGACTGGGATTTTTATTTCACTTTGATTGTGTTTTAGAATCTTTCTATAATGCTCACGTATTACTTGCAATCAAGAGAAATTAAAATAGTGTAGCCTACCAAAAGCTAAATAATGAGGTACCAAGCATTAAGGAAGCTAGAGGAAGTCTTATTGTCCCCATTGCACAGATGAGGAAACCAAGGCTTGGCCAGTACATGGAAAGCCTTTGCCTTTACACTGAATACAGGCTGAAGGTGTTTTCTGTTTCCAAAAGTTTTGACATGTAAGATGAATCGACAAGACACATGGTCAAGAGAGAGCTTTCCTGGACAAAAGCCAAAAACAACTTTTTCCCATTTCTTACACTCTTTCTGTGAAACTCTAAAAGATAAAGAACAGCTGCCAGGCTGATATACTTGTCTGCTAATTTTGCCCTCAAGTGCAATGGTTCCCAAATTCTGATGTGCATGATCATTCCCTGGGGTGCTTTAGAGGCATGCCTGCATGCTTTAAGGTATTGTCTCCTCAACATTGTATTATAAAAATGTTCAAACATACAGATAAGTTGAAAGGACTGTAGAGTAAGCACCCATATACCTTCCACCTATCTTCTGCAATGATGCTTTTTTTGCTTTATCGCATATCTGCTTGTCCATCCATCCATCTTATTTTGGATGCATTTCAGAGTACATTGCAGTTATCAGTACACTTCACCCTAAAACACTTCAGCATGATATCCTTACCTAGAATTCAATATCTGTTTGCATATTTTTGTGATAAAATTTACATACAGTGAAACGCACAAATCTTAAGTGTACCATTTAATGAGTTTTGACAAATGCATACAACTGTGTCACCCAAACCAGAAAGGGATATATATTTTTTAAATAGCTTACCCATTAAGTCTGACCTCAATTCGACATGTGAGCAAATTCAGCCCCTGCTGTAGCAGTTCCCATATCTGGAACTATCTGAATTGTCTTGGAAACAGACTCCTGGATCTCGACCTTGATTCAGGAGGTCAAGGTAGGGCTCAGAAATCTGAGTCTTAAAACTCCCCAGGTGATTCTGATCATTAGCTAAGTTTGGAAACCTCTGCCCTAAGACAGTGTGCCCCAAACTTGCCTGATAAGGCTCACCAAGGAGTGCTTGTTCTAGGCCTCTCCCCTAGAAATCCTGATTCCACAGGTGAGGTGAAGACCCAGAATCTGTGTTGTCATTGTCATGGTTAGTTTTTACTTAACCATTCTTTCATTCATTCATTCTCTCACTTATTAAACATGTCTGTGCTGAGTGCCTACTATGTGTCAGGCACCTGGATGATTCTGGGCTTAGGGCAAGCATGGCAATCTCACACATCAAAATCATGACAAGGACTTGGAAATACTAGGTAGTAACTTCAATCCTCCCAGCCCCTGCTCTCCCTCCCGAAAAGGCTGCCGCCGCCAGATGTGTGATGCAGGCCTGCAGGCTGTGCATCCTAGAAGCCAGGCCTCATCCTCACTCTGCCATCACTCAGCCATTAGCCTGGAGGTTGAGTCAGGTTACAGGAGCAGCCAAGAGGAGATTTTGAGGAAGTAATTGCTAATTTCATTAATGAAACCTTTCTCTGGCTTTCCCGCTTATTATCAGTGTAGCTTTGCATAATAAAATCATTCATTCGAGAGAGGAGTAAGTCACACATGTGGGACTCCCATTATGATGCAGTAGTAAAACTATTAAATTATTCAAGTTTTCACTTTCCTTATTAAAAGAAGTTATTCAAATCATCATTAAAAGTCAGATAGGACTCTACATCCATAGAAAGGCAAAGTTCTCCCCAACTTAGCCTTTCTGAAAATTCAAGGGTCTTTGACATTATTAATAATATCACTAAGAAAATGTATTTTAATAAGGGCTGTGCTGAATGTGAACACCCACTAATACACAAAGGGCCCACGTCTTTCAAAATCAAAGAAAATTGCATCGTCTCTGTGAAAACAACATGAGCCTATTCCTCCATCTCTAGAAGCAGCTGAAACAGCTATGCCATGACTAAGATGGTTATAAAACTCAAATGCCATTCGTCTCTAACACTTCTACAGGTTATTCGCTCCACTTCCTTCACAGTACGCCAACTTACCTCTTCATGGAGCTCGCTGTGGGTGGGATTGAAGAACTTACCAGAAACGTGGGCAAAGACCAGCAATAATTTTCTTTGGGATTTTTAATTTTGTTAACTATAAAGACTTCTTTTGTTGGCTGTTGATGGATTCAAGATGCATGATTTAATATCTTCTGAAGGACAGTACCAATGCAGTCATAAGAGAAACTTTTTCTCTGTCACTTTAAAGGTTGTCTAGAACCTTAGGCTCCCCATTTAGCCTATGGATCCGTCCACTATGGTGCCTGCACATTCAGTTTGGGCCTTGAGGAAGTGGTCCATAGCCAGCATGGGCAGCTGCATGAATGTCAAAAGCCCAAGTTCCCCTAGGGATAGCTCGTATAAGGCCACTCACCATAATCCTGAAGCCTTTTGGCCACATCCACGGCCTCAATATTTGCAGACTTTTTGAAGGGTCTTGTATCCAAAATAAATTCATGAGCCACATAACCTGTTCAGGAAAATTGTTTCAGCTCCAGATTAGCATCAACTTGTTTTGCCCAAGCAAATGAACAAATAAATCAGCTTTTTAATGCATATCCACGAGGAACAAGAAGCCATGGACACCTGGTAAATTTATAGTTGGCAACAAAGACTTCATCTGCTCTCATTACAAATAAAGATTTTTAACATGTCGGGCCACTGTGTTCAATCTTTAGTGCATAGCGCACCCATGAGCCAGGAGGCTGATGGGAGGCGAGACTTTGGTGCCAAGGCACTACTGGAACATTCAACAGAGGTTCCTGGGGATGAGGTTATTTCTACTCCGAGGATGTAAAATCTACTTGCTACTTGCAACAGGTACAACATGTCATCACAGCCCTGATCCTTTTATACAAATTCTTTCTAGAGCTTAAGATCCATTGACACCCTTTTCAGCAACTTTCCCCCCAACAGCAAATAACTGTTTCTTCTGTGTGTATGTAAATATATACCAACGATATATCCATAAGCTACATACAGAATTGTATATGATTCTTCAAAGGGGCTTTTGAGGTTTTGGTTTTAGGCTTCAGACTGAGAATTACAAATAGGGGCTGTCAAACAGCCCACAAGTGGCAAGGAGTTGTTAAGACCAAAGTAAGATTCACTTTGTTCTAGTTTATAAAGTGATTGCCTCTCTAGGCCCAGGCCACTATCTCCCCAGCATGAGCTACTGACCACCTATCCATTATAAGAATAAAGTAACAAGTCAGCATTTTGACAAATATAACCACATTCCTGGGGGCTTCCCAAATTCCACGGCCCACACTGATGAATTTCCTTTGAGGAAACTATCTACTCATGAGACAATAATGTACTCCTTTTTCTTCACCCGCTTTCCTGACTCTCAGCGAACAATGAATCTGCTTACAGATACTTGGAGCAGACCGACCTCCTCAAGCCGGTGAAGAATAGCTCCAGTCATTAACAGCCCCTGAAGATAGTCTGCACTAGTCTGCTTCTTATGCAATGGTTACATATGAAAGGATCGGTTTTGTTTGAAAATAAAAGTATGAGAGCCTGAGTCTTTGTATATACTGTCACTGCATATTTGTAAAATATGCTTTCTAACAATGATGGGGGTTAAATTTGTAAGGAGTGTGATTCATAAGTAGAAAGTTGCCTTCATAGGGAGATAAACTCAAGAAAAAAGTGCCTGAAAGGAATGACCAGTTGGAATGTTCATGGGGACACTCATGAGATTATTTAAGTCCTCATCAGTTATTAATTCCAGGAATCCTTAAATGTCCTACTATGCTACCACACTTTAGGAGCCTGGCCTCAACCTTTGACCTTTCTTCTCTGAACCTCTGGCATCTACCGCAAGCACTGTGACAGCACAAGAGGAGGAAGGCTAATGAAGCTCACTGTTCTGAAGGACACTCAGCCGACAGGAGGGGAGGCGGTGGGAGGGACACAGGACAGCAGAGAGCAGAGTCTTCCGAGCAGAGGTTCAGCAATAGCTGAAAGGCCCCATAGAGCCCAGCCCAGCCCGGCACTGCTAACACCAAGACTTCATCTGCCGAGGCCCCACCACAGCCAGGCGGTTTGGGAAGAGCTCCATTTTCAAAATGAGGTTCAGATGTTATTTTCTAAATCCATAGTCTAATGCATTCAAATAGAAACTGTAGTGCAATTTCAGCATCTCTCTCTCTCTGACTCTACTTGAGCCCTGAAAGCGGTGAAATTAAAACTTAGTGTCTGTCGGAGGCCAGATCCCAAGATGTTCGTCTTTGTTTGCAGTTTCTAAGGAGAAAAGATATACAAATCTTCTGTGGCATATGGTGAGTCAGGGCAATCTGAAGTAGAAGTTGTATAAACTGATCAGCGCAAGTTTTAATTTTCACTGAGTAGGTGTTTCCGCTGGGCCTAACCATGACTATAGCTGAGAGTCTGAAAAGATACCAAGTCAAAGGAGCAAGGAGAGGAGGGGGTGGGATGATGGAAAAGCAAAATAAAAGTGGCTTGGCCCTTGGCTTGGAACACCCCCCCCGCCATGTTATCTTCTGAGGCTGAAGATGACATAGGAATGTGCTACAGAAAAATAAGGTTCAAAACTCACCTTAAAAGCAGAGACCAAACCTTACTTATCCCACATCCTCAGAGTGACTCCTAGAAATAAATGGAACTCACTAGCTAATTATCCTATAAACCTTGGGTGGGCAATCAACACTTGGTTGAGCTTTTCAGTTGCAATCCAAGGACCACAACTAACAAAATCAAAACTCCTGCCTGTTTCTCTGGGAATGAGGTCCCAGAGGTCCCAGTAGGTGGGGCCCCTGGCCTCAGGAGGGTCACTTCCTGGTCCAGGATGTGAGGGCCCAGCTCCTGAAGCCCATGTCTGCCTATAAAGACCACCAGGAAACTTCTTCAGGGACAGGAATTTCCAGACAGAGTTGGGTTTGTCTAAGGTCAAAAAGGGATAGGCATTTATGAAATTAAAACATTGGGATACTAACAAAGTTGTCTACTCCACTGATGGAAACTCCATTTAGATGAAACAGTGAGCTTGGCCTCCCACAAGAGTTGACACCTGTCAATTGTTTTTTAATGCTCTAAAAACAGCATCTTACCTGAGGTAATTCCTTTCTTCCCTCATCATGGCAGAATAAATATGACTGCTGCTCCCCGATCCCAATTCTTGCCTGTCACTTCCTCGCTTCGCAAAACCATAAGCCTCAACAGTTTGGCTGGTATTTTCAAATCTCTCAAAGAAATGGTTCATAACAGCAAGCCTGGAGTTCATTAAAATTATTGCTCCATAGTCATCCGCAATTCCAAAGTCTTATTTAGAGCTAGTAAATATGATTAAGGTGAATCACCATCTTCTAATATTGCCATCAGACATTTTGGAATACAATGTTTATTAAGAACATTTTTATTTTGGGCCCTCAGGAGGCACAGTGATGATTCCTTTTTAGGTCTTAAAATACTAAGCTTCAAATTGTATAATAAATGTGTTTACCAGACCAAACATGAGGCAATTTTTGGTTTCATGAACTTTGGGATTGGGTAATAAAGTCTGTAATCACCAATCTATTTCTGCTTGGGATGAGAAATACAATTTATTATTTAATTCTGGGGTAAAATGTCAAAACAAATGGAAATTTCATCCATCTTTTTGTGCTGCAAATCCCCTAGGCATGGGCCGGTCTCTGCCCAAAGCAGTCACTTAAATGCTAAGTACATGGTAGGCACCTAAGAAACACTTGCTCGTTCACTTTCCTCTCTCCTGGAGCTGCTCCCGTGCCCACATAGTCCAGATCACACTCATTCTTGCTGTAAAGAACTAAACTTTGCATCGCACAACTCTGAATATACTAAAACTCACTGAATTGTATATTTTAAGTGGGTGATTTGTACGGTATTTGAATTCTATCTCGAATCTGTCAGATAAAGTTAATCATAAGGAAGTTTTAAATATAAAAAAAAATTGTAAATTAAAGTCAAAAGATCATTCTGCATCCATCAAATTGGCAAAGATATTTTGCATTTGGTTTGTGTTGCTTTTTCAGCCTAGCGCTCAGTGCTCACTAGGTCCCCGGTGCCGCAGTCACTCGCATACGCTGTTAGTGTGGGGAAAGCTGGCCATGCGGAGAGTGTACATGCATTCACATCCTCTGAGATAATAATTTCTCTCATATGACTATAACGTAAGGAAGTAATCAGAGATGTTTTTAAAACTATACATAAGTAAAGAATATTCATTGCAGCATTGTTACAAATGCAAACAACTCAGGGGGAAAAACCCTACAGAATTGCTTAAATCGTGGTATGTCCACACAGTGGAATCATGGTAGCCACTTTTAAAGAACATTTCATGACACCGAGAAAGCCTCACAATATACGATAAAGTTAAAAAACAGGACGCTAACTGTATTTGTAATACAATTGTCTAAAAGCAAGATGAGAAGGCATACAGCAAAATATTAATAGTGGTTATTTCTGGATGGGGGAACTATGAGTCATTTAAATTTTCTTCCTCATACTTTTTTATTTTCCAAAATTTCCACGTGAAGTATATATACATTACTTATATAATCAGACAAAACAAATACTTAAGCTAATTTTTAAAGCCAATACATAAGCAGGATACATTTCACGGCGCAGGAGCTATATTTGAATTCATTAGTAGATCTTGTAGCTTCTTTAATACCCACTTCAGAAATATTTTATTGCAGTGCTTAGAGACATATTGCCCACAACCCTTTCCTACTCTCTGGGGACCATTCCTAACCAGATCTTCTGGTTATTTCTTTTCTATTTTCCAACTCCAGAACCACCCCTTTGGATACACATTTATAAGGCAACACCAGCCTTTAAATTAACAATTAGAGATGTAGATGTACACTCTGCCTGGGCCTGAGAAACTAGGAGCCAGAGAGGCCTCGCTCCTTTGCCCAAGGTCCGGGCATGCTGGTTACTGATGCCGTCTCTCTGCTACAGTCCCCTTGGTCCCTGCTCTCCAAATCTGTGCCCACAGCCAACACGCTGCATGTCTACCTGGCTCTTAGTGCCATCCCCTCCCATGCCCTCTAGGGTGACTTTGTTCCCCCATCTATTATTCCTGCTATGGTAGCTTCGCTCTCCCTTCTCCACAGCCTTTCACCTGGCAGCTGAAACTCTTGTAAAAGAACAAAACTGTATCCTATTGAAGCCGCTCCTGCCCCGCTTCATTACCAAACTCCCCCAAACCATGACTGCTGCTACTTCTCCTCCCCAACCTCAGTTCACTTCTCCGCTCATTTCCACCTGGCATCTGCCTCACCATTTTGCCGTTTTCAAAGATGACCAAAGGGTTGCTAATTGTTTAAGGCCAAGGTTCTTTTAAGACTCATATCGTCAGGCCAGCCACTTGCTCTTCTGTCTGTCTCTCCCTGTTGTGCAACACCACGCGCCTTTGTTTGTTGACTGTGTGTGCTGTGCCAGGCATGTTGCCGCCCTGCAGGAGTGTGAGGTCTGATGGAGAGAGCCAGACAATAAACCAAGTGGGAGAAATCCTCAGTGGCGGAGGAAGCCAAGAGGAGGGAGTAGTTCTCTCCGCCAGGAAAGGGAGGCTTCAGGGAGGAGGAGGGGTCAGAGCAGAGGCAGGAAGGGCAAGCAGGGGGTTTTCTAGGGAGTGGCGCTGT